>NC_051156.1:55574518-55644502 GCF_013339745.2 Dermacentor silvarum
AAGGGGCCTTAAACAAAACATTCGCAAAAGTACTCCGTGGACTTGCTTTGGTGTTCAACCACAAATGAACCACCGGGCGCTTAAATCCACCTATTATGCGCCTCTACTCTGTGTAAACACACAAGAATGCATGTGTGTTCTTTGAAACATCAATGCTTTGATATTAGAAGGCGCCATTATGGCACAAAATAAAGAGATCGAAACATATATTCGCACAGCCAGCGCAGCTTAACACTCGTGCACGAGGTGCCCCACAACGAACCGAATTGACGATGATGAATCGAGGGGCCGCAGTGTCAAACCAGCCGCTGAACGTGGCTTTAAAATCATTGCAAATTTATTGAAGAGAAAGTTAATCGCTAGTACTCCGTCCTGTTTTGCACAGACATGTTGCGCACAGACATGGTAATCTTAACTGGGATTCATAGCGCTAAAACTGACACATTGTGTCGTTTTAGCGCTATGAATCCCAGTTAAGATTACAATGACCTACCAACACGCCCAAACTTCTTCCCTGCAGACATGGTAGATGCACAATCGCCCCGCCACTAAAGCTTATGACTCTGTCAGAAAGCAAACGTTGTCGGTATTCAATAGTATGCCTCGAAGTGCTGCATCACTCATTTGCTTTTGCGATTGGTTTTTTAACTCCGAAATAAGTCTTAAATGAACCTCCGACCCGGGATGCTGTACGGGCTGTTACTGCCGATCTTGACAGCCGTTCCTTGCTCTTCGCGCAAGAGAAATGCAACATTTCGTTAGCTCGCGAATGCATTTCAATCGACACGTCTGTGTAGTCACCTATCTCCGTCAGAGAAGCGGTCGGTTAAATGCGGCTGGCCGCCTTTGGCGACAGCCCCAACACGTGCGTTTATAACGTGGCATATCGGCGCTCATCGCTTGTTGCGCTGTGCTGACACTGTAGACACGAAAGAATGGTCTGTTTATTAACACCGACGGGAAAGCTGAAATAAAGAGTTCGTTAGACTAATTAATTTCCTGAAACCACACGGGCCAATAGAGTTTAGATAAACTCAGCGGGTACGGTAGGCCTAACCTTCGGTGGAACCGAACGATCTCATCGCGGGTACCAGATGAGTGCTAAAATGCTTGTATTCGAGCCTTAGAACCTTTTAACTATTATTTTTGGTACACTAGGCATAGTGGAAGCGCACGAATCGCCTCAGCTTTGCTATTGGAGCGATAATATCAATCAGCGGCAGGCTTCCTGAGATCCGTTCGAGCGGTTCTGAACGGCTGCTGGGTTTCCTGTCGACTGCACAACATTGCGAACACTCGCAGTCATTGGTTGCGTACACAACTACTAGAAAACCAGGCGTTTTCTGCGTGTGCGTAATTTCGTTCACGAATACAGCTATCCGCACAGTCAAAAGGGAAATGCACGAAACGAAAGCGATCTTCAGTGTCGCATATTCATGGGCAGCTCATGCACCTTTATTCTAAGCTGCAACATCGCCAACACGATACAGACATTTATAATCCCAAATTATAGCGCTACTTAGGACAGCATACTAGTACCTGCCCATAAAATTGTATCAATCATTTACTATTCAACAGCGCCTATACTCCAGCAGTGCGTCACAAACGAAACCAACGCAGTTTCCAGTATACGAGCCAGCAACACAAAGCGACCACCAGCGCGTGTACAGCGCACACCAGTGCGCCCCAGCCTCATAGCAGTGAAACCAGCGTCTCGACGAGTGTGGCCCAGCTCTTATCCAGCGATCTCACCAGCGTCCCAGTGACTACCAATGAGCGCCAGCCTCCCTAGTGCGACCCATGGTGAAAAAACGCGCTGGTTTCACACTGGAAGGCATTGGAAGACGCTGGTTTTTCCAATAGGGTGAGTAGAGCGTGTAGCAATGAAAAGGTAATGAATATTTGCCGATGCCTTTTTGTGTGCGGCAAACAGCTTAACGCCTCAATTAGCATTACTTAAAATTACGACCTCTTAAAATTAACCGGCTAAGAACGGTTTGATATTGAGAAGCACTTCAAAAAGCAAACGGCACTGGCAGAATTTGTATACTGCAGTGTTTCTTAGTCCTCGTGCTATTGCCGAACGTTTCTGTGAATAAATGCGAAAATTCGATATTGTGCCATGAACAGCTCGTTGTGTGCAAGCAAGGTTTAGCGCGTTTAAGTCAAGGTCATATATAGCCAGCCTTTGTTACATGCTTGTTGCAACACGGCAAGTATGGTCGCTTAACTGGAGCGTTCTCTCCTATGTTTTTCCGTTTATGTTTTTATTATCCACCTGAGCTACCACTGAACAGTGTTGAACTGCGCATGAAAGCGCACACGACACCGGACTGAGCTAGCTCCGCTGGCCGGCATTGCAGCGTTGCCTTTGATAAATATATTGTTGTCGAGAAAATAAGTTATTTCAATACGTTTTGACGAACGAAGACATCGTAAAAATCTATTTGAGAAGACTGTCATAACTGTACTAGCATAGGCCCGCAGGGGCGTCTGCGTCAGCAGGCGTTTGGTGAGTTGCGCCACCACATACCCGTGCACACGAGGGTTGGACCCTCCCGCGTGTAACCTGTGCGCGGCTTAGCCGTGTCCGGGGAAAAGAGGATCCTGGAGGTTGAGCCGATGCCGTGTGTGTGGACCTTTACGGCCCCTCGGTGGAGGCAACACACCTCTTTGGCCTCCGCTTCGCGTAGACGGCACCCCCGGACTGACCCACCCGGGGGAAATCGGTAGTCGCCTTTTTCTGTCTCTCTCTCCCCAATCTTCGTCTCTCTCTCACACTTTTTAGCCTGTCCTGTCTTCTACTTTCTTCCATTTACTTCCATTCTCCCTGGCGGCAAGGGTTAACCGTGTGTGGCTATCCTACCTTGGGTACACCATATTTGATTATAGTAGCGGCGTACGACTGGCGTCGTGCAGACTTGTGTACAAGCTCTGCCGCGTCCCCTCGTTGGGCTCCGTGGTGGGTGGTCGGCGCTGTTGCCGAACATGTACACCTTCTTATGGCAGCGCAAACCTCTGTCGTCTATGATCGACCTCTGAAAAGAGGTCGCACCGAAGCAACGTTCCAGTTCTCCTTTCGGAGCAACACCCCAGCATTCCCCAAGTATCATGTAGTCCATAGTGAAAACAACACACCCGTGAGAAAGCTGTCTCCTTTCCTGGTAGCCAAGTGCCTAAAAGACAAAATTGGACCGACATATAAAGCCTCAAAAATGTCTAGCGGGGACCTCCTCCTAGAACTAAATGATAAAGATCAAGTACAAAAGCTCTCAGAACTTACCAGTATTGGTGATGCCACAGTTACAATTTCTGCCCACAGAACTCTAAACACAAGTAGAGGTGTGATATCCGAGGAGGACTTCCTTAGCTTGAGCGATGAGGAACTGCTGGAGGGTTTCCAGGAACAAAACGTGACCAAAGTACAAAGAATTGTCATCCGTAGAAACGATCAAGAAATCCCGACAAAACATGTAATACTCACCTTTGGAACAAGCGAAATGCATACCTCTCTCAATGCAGGATATGTAAAAGTAAATGTCAGGCCATATATCGCGAACCCCAGACGATGTTTCAAGTGTCAAAGGTTTGGACATGCTTCACACGCATGCCGAGGACAAACAACCTGTGCTAAATGCAGCTCAAGTGATCACCAATCTGACAATTGCACTTCTTCTCTTCACTGTGTAAACTGCAAAGGGGACCATGCAGCTTACTCGCGGTCCTGCCCTTGCTGGAAAAAAGAAAAAGAAGTAATTGCACTAACTGTGAAAGAAAAAATCTCTTTCTATGAAGCAAGGAAGCGACTGTCTTACCTTTCGAGAAGAAGTTATGCCGAAGTGACGCAGGTGGGGGCAGCGTCACAGAGGCCTCAGGAGCCCTGCGGGCCCACACACAGTGGCCCTGCAGTGACCCGTCCCGCCCCCGTGGTGGAAGCAGTCAGCACTGCTCCATCCTCTTCGAAGGACCCGCGGACACCAGTGCCGCTGGGCCCTAAAATCAATCGAACCCCAAGGCCCGAGACACGTGTCTCGGCGCCCAACTCTCGGTCCTCCAGCGCCTCAGGGAGAGCGATGGAGGTCGACTCAAAAACCCCGGTGTCGTCGACGCCGAAGGACAAGCGCTCTCTCGAGGGCGCAAAGAGGGACAAAGTCCCAATAACCACACTAATTAAGAAAGTGACAACGTAAAGGCTATCGCTCTTTTTTATATTAGCCTTCTTTAGGTCTATGTCACCAAACATCTTTCTTATCTCTTATTCACTCGTAATGCCATTTTTTACCTTTCTGCTTCAACATGGCTTTTATTATCCACTGGAATTGTAGAGGACTCCTACGTAACCTAGGTGACATCAAAGACATGCTAAGCAACTTCTCTCCTGTGGCCTTGTGCTTGCAGGAAACAAACCTAGGCGAAAAACATAAAAATTTTTTTAAAGGCTTCACTGTGGTACGACGAGACCGTACCCAGGCGAGCCGACTTTCGGGTGGTGTAGCCATTGTTCTGCAAGGAGGTATCGCAGCGAGGGAAGTTGCCATTAGACAGTTTTAGTTTAGCGTGGTTACCGGAATAGCAGGCGTACCGGAATAGCGGGATCGAAGTGCGCATGCGCAGAACGCTAACCGGCCCATACCGTTTACCGTGCGCACGCTATTTCTCAGAGTTAACGTTACCGTGTTAGCGTGGTGTACGTAGTGTACGTAAAACATGGCGGCGGTCCCGGTCGCCCGCTTCGAACTGAATTTGGCGTTGTCTTTGTAGAATTCACTTCGTTCGTAGCAAATGACTGCGTAAACGGCTTTTGCTTAGTCTCATGCCGCTTCCCCGAGAGAGTGTTATGGATAATCTTGAGGAATTTTCGAGATCGCTTCTCGTTTCGAACGCGCCTAAGCCTAACGAGAGAAATTTTTTCTGAGATGCGAGCGCCATCTGTCGCTAAAGTCGGGAGATAGGTGCGACGACGGCATATGGCCTCTGAGGTGGGAGGATTTCGGAGGCTATGGTAGACAGCTTGTACTGCTTGTCTGTTTCGTTGCAGATCGACGGACATGTGAAGTAAAAATACAACGCGCTCCTGGCTTCCATTGCGCTGCCTATCGCACTTTCCGGACGCACACACACATAGAATTAGGTGCCCTGTGTATGCGAAATTCAAAGCGTATTGGAATAGCGTCCCGCACGTAAACTACGCTATCACGCTATACTAAAACTCTCTTTCTGCAAAGTTCGTTTGCGGAACGGTAACGCTATTTCCCGTAACCCCGCTATTACGCTAACGCTAAACTAAAACTGTCTATTAACAGTCACATAGAAGCCGTTGCTGTGACCATTTTAGCACACAAAACCATCACCATTTGTTCACTATACATTCCACCACACTCACATTTTACTGTAAGAGACCTAGAGCTAATTTTAAACCAGCTACCAGAACCTTTTTTAATCGCGGGTGATTTTAACGCACATAACACGTTATGGGGTAGCAAAACAAATGACACCAGGGGACAAACACTTGAAGATTTTATCTTAACAAATGACGTATGCCTGTTAAACACTGGTGCTGCAACTTACTGTTCCCCAAGCACAGGAGCTATGAGCTGTCTTGACCTGGCGCTGTGCTCCCCATCTATATTTAACGACTTCCAATGGAGTGTTATCGAGAATCCTTACGGTAGTGACCATATGCCTTCTATTATTAAAAACACATCTCCTTTCCCCACCATACCATCGAGATCACCCCGTTGGAACCTTCATCTAGCAGACTGGCCTCTCTTCACCGAAAAAGCCAGTCTGGATGACATACCAGATGGATTAACTATAGATGAACTAAATGAAAAAATTACTGCCAGTATACTTACTGCCGCAGAACAGACAATCCCTCAATCCTCTGGCGTTCTAGGGAAAAAATTAAAGCCCTGGTGGACGAATGGATGTACGGAAACTAAAAAGCTACAAAACAAAGCGTGGGGTATCTTTCGGCGATACCCAACACAAGATAACCTCCTATTTTTCAAAAAAGTAAAAGCGAAAGCCAGGTACACACGCAGGCAAGCCGAAAGACAGTCATGGAAAAATTATATATCATCCATAAATAGCTCGATAACATCCAAAAGAATGTGGGATCAACTTCGAAAGTTTAGAGGGAACTACACTCCTTACACGATCCCCATACTCTCACCCCCAGGCAAGCAAACAAACTTAGAAGATCAAGCAAACATATTAGGGCAGCATTTTTATGACATATCAAGCTCGGTAAACTTTTCTCCTAAATTTCAAAAATATAAGCAATCAGCAGAAAAACAAAGGCTTCCGACAACAGGAAGTTCCGAGATGTCGTATAACACCCCCTTAACACTCCAAGAACTCAACAGGGTACTCACTTCTGGCAAAAAGACAGCTCCCGGTCCGGACAGAGTACATTATACAATGCTCGCACATCTCTCCCCTAAAGCAGTGGATACCTTACTTCGCTTCTTCAATGTAATCTGGGAAACGGGAAAAATGCCGAATGAGTGGAAGAAAGCAATTATAATTCCTTTCTTGAAAGCTGGAAAGCATCCTACAACAGCAACCAGCTACAGGCCTATAGCACTCACGAGCTGTCTTGCAAAATTATATGAAATATTTATAAACATAAGATTGACATACGTCCTTGAAACAGAGAACCTGCTGGACAACCATCAGAGTGGGTACAAGAAAGGGTGCTCTACAACAGACCATCTAGTCCGGTTAGAACACGAGATACGTACTGCTTTTCTACACAAACAGTATTGTCTCACAGTCTTCTTCGACTTAGAAAAAGCGTACGACACAACATGGAGGTTTGGTATTTTGAGGGATTTAGCGGATTTAGGGATCCGCGGTAGAATGCTTAAATGTCTAGCTGATTTCATGTCCGACCGAACCTTTCAAGTGCGTTTAGGAACGGTGCTGTCACGCATATTCATTCAAAAAAATGGTGTGCCGCAGGGATGTGTATTAAGCACAACACTGTTTGTCGTAAAAATGAACTCCGTAAATAATGTAATCCCACCCTCTGTAATGCACTCGTTATATGTGGATGATCTACAAATTGCATGTCGTGCATCGAACATGGCAACCTGCGAACGGCAAACTCAAATCACATTAAATAAACTCACACAGTGGGCATCTGAAAACGGGTTTCGTTTCTCAACTGAAAAAAACTATTAGTGTTGTCTTTTCACAAAAACGAGGCCTACAAACAGAACCCACCCTTAAGTTACAGGAAGCCGTCCTACCGGTAAAACAAGAACACAAGTTTCTGGGTATTCTGTTTGATAAAAAGTTGAACTTTGTTGCGCACATAAATAGTCTTAAAATTAAAGGGAATAATGCACTTAACATCCTCAAAGTCTTGTCCCGGAAGCGCTGGGGCTCTGACCGTAAATGCCTGCTACACATATACCGCTCTTTAGTACGCAGCATATTAGACTATGGTAGCATCATATATGGTTCAGCCAGACCATCTTACATCCGACGACTCGATCCAATTCATAACCTTGGACTACGACTGGCAAGTGGTGCTTACAGAACATCACCTGTCCAGAGTTTATACACTGAATGTAATGAGCCTCCTTTACAGCAGCGCAGGGCGCTACTAACATTTTCCTATATACTCAGAATCCAGTCATCACCACAACACATATGCTACAACATCGTCACACAGTGCAACTCACGCTTACACTACACAAATAAACCGAACATGATTAGACCACTTCTGCTGCGATATGAGGAATACTGTCGCGATTATGACATTCCTCATGAGGTCCTTCAGGTTGCTAAAAAGCCACAACGATTACCCCCGTGGTGCGAATTCATAGAGTTATGTGACTTGGCATTAACCCCTCTAAAGAAAAATGACACCCCACACGAACACATCACACAAGAATTCCGCGCTCTTCAGGACAAATATAAAAATTACACAGAATATTACACTGATGGCTCTAAAACAAAAGAACACGTTGGCGTGGGGGTCGTGACAAAAAATTGGGAAACAAGTATTAGACTACCACAGCACGCCTCAGTTTACACGGCCGAAGTCTACGCAATATGGACTGTAGTTAAAAAGATCATCGCCGACAAACACGAAAACACAGTCATATACACTGACTCCTTAAGCACACTGAAGGCTCTACATGTTAAATCTGAATGTGAGCCCCTGTTAGGGGATATTTTAACCCTGCTAAGATCAAACAAATATGGCAGATCAATCAGGTTTTGCTGGGTACCAAGCCATGTTGGAATACCGGGTAATGAAGAAGCTGATAGATGCGCGTCAATGGCAGCACACAAAGACATAACAAACACAACACTCCCATATAAAGATTGTATCCGCGCAATTCGGGAGGCCTTGAGGTCAAAATGGCAACACGAATGGGACCATTGTACAAACAACAAGCTACATCTCACTAAACCCGTACTTGGCGAATGGAAGTCATGTAGTCATCAGGAACGGTTCTTTGAAGTAGTTTTATGTCGACTACGGATTGGGCATACACACCTCACACACAATTTTTCGCTCACAAAAGAAGACCCACCAATATGCGAGAACTGCCAAGAACCGCTCACAGTGATACACATTTTACTAACATGTAAACATATCGAAACACAGAGACGAAAACTTTTGCAAAACTTATACAAGTTACACATACCGTTACACCCTGCCTTAGTTTTAGGAGATGATGCACTAGTGCCATTACCAGACCTTTTTAAATTTCTAGACGATACCGGCTATTTAAACAGGCTATATAGACCAACACAGCCTTTGCTGTTTTTAAATTTTTACTCATAACACCTTGTGTTTGGCGCAGCATAGCCTTAGTCGCTTTTGCGCCACTAAACCCCAAATAACTAACTGTACTAGCATAGGGAACGAGAGCCAACAAACTGAAACACTGCAGAAGGCGGTCGGATGCAGCCCGAACTGTAGCAGACGACAGGCGCGAATTCAAGTATGACGTCTTGCGAGCGGCGCTCGCCGCCCCGCTATTGGTCGTTCTTGGGCTAATATCAGAGAAACCTCGTTACTTAACCCTCCATAAGCACACCTGCACTTGCAAATTGATTTAGGAAGGTTTTATTTAAACTCGCGGAATATTCAATTTCGGTGCAGAACGGCGAGAAACATTAAGTTGCACGAGCAGAGAGCCATTGTGTTGCGTTAGATAGTTCACTTTACTCCACGAAAGCATAAAAGCAGTACCATTTCAAATGTAACTGCCACGTACTTACACGAGCCTATCAATCCTGTTATGTTTCGAGAAGTAAAAGTTGCAATATGCTTCATCACTCATAAATGAAAAAAGACACTGGGTTCAACCACAGGGTTCCGACTGACAAGCTGATCCATCCTGCATTGCGACACCGTTTGCAGCCTTCACAACCTCCAAAAGTGCAATCTACCTTGTACGCCTCCACCGCAACCTTTATAAGTCTATCATAAATCAAACTGCAAGGGTGCCGGTGTAGAGCTGAGAGCGGTAGGAACACCATCCAAATATAGCAGTAGCGTGGCCAATGTGTTTCACAGAATCCATACTTTACGTTA
Source organism: Dermacentor silvarum (assembly GCF_013339745.2). Classification (NCBI taxonomy): domain Eukaryota; kingdom Metazoa; phylum Arthropoda; class Arachnida; order Ixodida; family Ixodidae; genus Dermacentor; species Dermacentor silvarum. Next base: position 55,584,084 of record NC_051156.1, read on the forward strand.
TGCAAGTTCGCTCTTCCGCGTGTACGTTTTCTGGGTGACGCACGAGTTGCGCGTCACCAGAGCTCGACGATCAGCTGACGTAGTCGGCTGCGCGTATATAAGCTTGCACGTAACGTAGTTCTAGTGCATGTTCAAGATCAGAAGTGAGTATGAGCAGTTCTTCGATGCGTAATGTTGTTGATCTGCTGTTTGTGTGTTAGTTTCCATCGGGTGCTATTTCTATTTCCTTTCAGTCCTTTTTAGTGGATCTCTAACGCAAAGTATAAATTTGTATTTCTCGGGCATTCATGCTTAACAGTATTACTCTAAGATTTGAATTTAAAGCATGCAACAGAACCGTGAGTACTGCTGCTACGACAGTATTGAACCGGAAAGGTATGACGGGGCACGGCTGCAGGCTCCGCTTATTATGTACCTGTCGGACGTCCTCCTGCCATGGACGCCCTCTAACCATAGCTATGCAATTTCTCCGGAAGTATATTTATCTAAAAACATAAGCTTTAAAATGGCTCTATGTATTAATTATGGATAAGTAATTCGAATATTACTTCTGAAGTAACATTTTAATCCTCAGTCAGACAATGTACCCTCAAGAAAAACTTGAAGTGCGTCATCCCCAGGAGTGTGTAACCAGTTCCACATATGCAAGTGTTAGCAATGCTAATTACACTGAAGGAGACACATAAAACCAAAAGTGAACTGTCGAAGTGTGCAAATGCCATGCCTTAAGGTGACGTTTATGAATGACGTGGTTGAATGCGTATCACCTTCGAGCGTGTATCAAGTGAGCAGCGAGCGTGTATCAAGTGGCTTTACAAGGGCGCCAAAACGATAATCACCTTTAAAGTTCTGAGCAACACTGTCACATTTTCTGGTGTATAGTAGCACCTCTCACGGATAACAGTCAAAGGCACTTTATTCAAATCGATGAGATGTGGTACGTAAAATACATTTTTCCCATGCTTTTACAGGTACACTTGACCTCACAGGGCGGTGCTGCTTGTTGAATTTTCGCTATGCAGGTCCATGCTGCTCTATTCGCCCTGCTCACTGTTACAGGTAAGTGCACACATTAATGCGACAGCGTTCGATGTCCCATGAGGCAGAAAATTCGGAATTCTTGTCCACGAGTGATAACGAAATTAAGCGACGGCGCAAAGAGTGAAAACATGTCAGAAAATGTTCGCACTGACGACGAATCTCTCATGGCGGTTTCTGTAAACAAATTATATAATGGATGTGAGAAAAAAAGTTTGTAGATTTCGGTCTCGGTGGGATTCTAACCCGCTCCTTTAGGGTTGGGAGACGAGGAAGCTTCCACGACGCCACGGAAGGTCCGCGGTTCTAGCTGACTAAAGGTCTTTATACATCATGCATGGTTTGGCACGTGAAGGCGCAGCCAATGGAGGTGGCGCCACGTCCTGAGTGTATAGAATTTGAGCAAAAGTTAAAAGCATTAATGTCCCATTGAACACTGCTTAGCGGTCCTTCGAGTAATGAACTTCTCACGGGCAAGTTAGCGCGTTGAGACGCTTGGCGCCTTTCGATTTTTCTCACCGAGCCGCAGTTAGAACGTAAGCGCGAGCTTGCGTGGTCACAAAACGCGCGGAAAGAAACATTTTGCTGAATAGCCTGTAATGCTTTTGTATTCCCACACGTAGGCCGTCTTATGTGGCTCTTTAAGTGTTTGTTGCTCTGGCTGTAATTTGTTGCCGTTATGTAATTTAAGGGATACAATTTCATCTAATGCCGGCCTTGTAATATAAAATAAACTTACCCGATATATGGCTGCCCAACAAAGTTTTAGGAACTGCCGTCACACAACAGATTTCCATTGAGTTATCTAAATCATTTCCCGATCTAAGATATTCAAAAACATGTGCAGCTTCCGACTTTTGTATCTCCCCTTGGCATCATCAAGTGTCGCTTAAAAAAACTGAACACGAACTGTTATGGTGTCTTGAACAGGTATAAGTGACAATATTAGGAGGTCAAGTAAATAATGACCACCAGTATCAAAACAACTGTACAATAATTTGATGTACCCTGTCTTTTTTTATATTGTGGCGTGTGAGAGTGCCAAGAGAAGCATACAATTTTGCACCTACCAAAAGTATCTTTGATTTATCAGCTTTGCCTACGCAATAATTTCACTGTACACACGCCATAAAAAATGGATTGTAACCACTATGACATTCTCCGATTCTAGATCTCACAACATGCTGTTGAATGAACAGACCGATACAAAAACAATCGAGGTTCTCAAGTGCTTTCTACAGCTTGCTATAACAGCCTGTCGACAAATCTAACCAAGGCAGTTTATGGCAACAGTTTTACATAGCGCACGAAAATGCGCTTGCGGCTCTCGTCGTGATATAATGGTCATGTGATAGAGATTTATCGATGCACAATGGAACGAATTAATTCATGCTTCGCCTGTGATGTGTTTATACAGTGGCGTGAGCGAGAAGTGTCCTAATGAACAGGCCGTAGCCTATATCGAAGGGCTACCATCAGTCTTGCAATGATGAGCTTTAAGACAGGATAGCTAGATTTTCGCGTCCGTTTTCATAATTAGACGGCATTCCAAACCAGTGAACTCATTTTTCTTTCTAAAATTGTCACGGCATATTAGTCGCCATTTAGAGGCAATCGAGGCATGATGTTATTTGAGGAAGACACAAAGAAAACAAGAATCCTCAATATCTAACGGAAATGTCTGGGCTGCTTTGAGATCACTCATGCAGATCGTTGTTGGAATCAACGCGAGGCAACAAAAATAGCAATGTATTATTGAGAAAAAGCGCTGAACAAGCCAACGGGGCCCAAAACCGAAACACAGAACACTAATGAAATGACACTTCTCAACGCAGTTTCCATTTATGAAGAATCACATGGAAAGCGGATGCGTTCACAAAAAGAACCCCCCTCCCCCCGCCCTGCTCGAAAAACGAAAAATAAGGACGCAAGACAACGATTGCTTGATTATTCCTATTTTAATCTATTATTCAAAAACTCGTTCGTTCCTTTAATCAAGTATCCTTTATATAAAATTTAGGTTTTATCTTGGTGGACCAAACGTGGAGCTAAAACGTAAAATGCATTGCTTTCGTCGCCACTTCACCCATGAGTTGTAAACAAACCAACATGTCACTTCACACTCGCTGTCCGCCAGTTTTGATGTATTGAGTGTCACAGAAAAAGAAGTAATGATAGCAACAATTGCAGATTCAGCAAAAAGCTGAGCTACAGTCGAATAAGAAAAAGAAAGTGCCTTTTATGCAAACAATTCTAATTTTTGTTTTACTCACGTCATTAATATACTATTTTATATTCTTTGCAGTGACTATTATAGTCGTTCGGGCCATCGAGAAGCCCGATCACTACTCGTCTTCGTCATATAAAGGTAAATCCGATATTCAAAAATGAAATTTGTCTTTATGAAAAGATATCTCAGATTAAGGGTGAAGTTTTCTTGATACTATAAAGAGTGAAAATGGTATAACTTTAGACAGTCAATGATATTTCGTAGTCACAGGTCATCGACATGGACATCTGATAGGAAGCCATGATTTATTAAGAGCCCACGAATTAAATCCGGAATTTGAATTTCATTACTTTCAACTTCAACTCCTACCAAAGTTCTTTTTTCTTTTTAAGGAAGTCCACATTTCATGGTGACTCGCCAAATTTCTTTACACATCTCGCTAAAGCGAGATACAATACAAATGATATAGAGGATCGTGATGAGCTTCACCTGATCAGATATATCAAGGCGGTGCATTATGAAAGCAAGCTCATTATTTTGCCTTATCATTGCTTTTACTATATAGGCTCATAATATATGTGGCTTGTGTTAACAAGTCACCCAGCGTTAAAGAAATTTCACCGTTTCAAAGAAATGCCAATTAATACGATAAGCAAGGTTAGCCTCTTGGGCATCAACCAATCAATATATGTATTCATCTATATATCTATCACCATTTATGAAAACTTTCGGGAAAATTCTTCATAAGAAATTTGTAGGCAGTTCTATTTTAAGGTCTTGCTCTCACTTTTTTGATCTTGAAAGTCGCGACAAATTACAGGTATTGATAATCCAATTTCAACGTTCACAAATTGAAGCGGGCAGGAAGCGCTGAAAAGGGAGCCCCGTATTCCGCTAGACGGAAACGTTCCATGACGGGGACCATTTGCTATATAAATTTCACTACGGAAATGTCTATCAGCATGCATGCGCAACAGCATTTGCTTTAAAAATTGCCGCAAATGCGTTCCTTGCAGACGAGAAGTTTCCTGGAAACCCTACGGAGTATGAAAACGCAGATACTCCGCTCATCAGAGTCCGTAAGTGATTGGAGCACCCAGTCTAGTACTTAAACAATAAGCGAACCCAACAGAGGGGTACTACACAATCTGGTCGGTATTACAATGAAACTTATCTCAGCATAAATAACAGTGCAAGGTTACAATCATTGTGTGTACAATCACAAAAGTGTACAATCATTGCATTCTACCGGTACTAACCTATGGGGCAGAAACTTGAAGGTTAAAAAGAAGATCGAGAACAAGTTAAGGACCGCAGAAAGAGCGATGGAAACAAAAATTTAAGCCTAACGTTAAGAGACAGGAAAAGAGCGATGTGGATCAGAGAACAAACGGGGATAACCGATATTATCGTTGACATTAAACGGAAGAAATGAAGCTGGACAGGCCATATAATGCGTAGAACCGATAACCGGTGGACCATTAGAGTTACAGAATGGATACCAAAAGAAGGGAAGCGCAGTGGAGGACGGCAGAAAACTAGGTGGGGTGATGAAGTTAGGAAATTTTCAGGCGCAAGCTGGAATCAGCTAGCGCAAGACAGGGGTAATTGGAGATTACAGGGGGAGGCCTTCGTCCTGCAGTGGAAATAAATATAGGCTGATGATGAAGCACTACCAAGTCATCCCCAGCATTTTTCGGAATTTATTGATTATTGATCAATTATAGTATATCTATTGATTGGCTATCGCAAGGCGGAGCGAGGCGCACTGACGTCATCGCTAGGCGAGTTTTTGAGAACGCTACGCGGGGAAACAAAAAGCTTAAACAGCTCCGCTGTTAAAAGCACTTAGTGAAGACGCTTACGCTTTGCTTTTAGTAAAACTAAGTCTTGTCGCTGAGGTTGTTAACTTTATGTAAGCTATAACCACAGCGAGTGTATATCAACATGGTTCTCGTCTTGATGTAAGAATTGAAGAAGAAAGCCGCTTTTATTGAGGGATTTCAAATAAATTTCGTGATTAGACCAGGAGACGCACACTTTCACATTTCTCTGTCTTAATTTTAAAAGTGAATTTCGGTGGGAACGTAACCGGAATTCGCCACCGTGGGTGCTGCGGCCTGGCTGTTCTCTTTCGGAATAGACCAACCAATCGCAGCGCAGGACGCGCACCACGCGCGCCGCTGCATTTCTTACGCCACCACGTTATTGCGCTCGCTTGCATGTGTCCGCGCCCTGCCGCCGCCGCGGCAGCTGCGAAGAAAACAAGAAAAGAAAAAGAAAAAATGAACCAGAAATCTCGCCTTCGCGCATCCTAAGCAGCCGCGGTGCCACTGCTTTAACCTCTCTATAATGCCTGAACAAAGCCTTGCGCGTCTCTTTGTGAGGACATTCAATAAACAAACACGTGTTCGGACTCTTTATGCACTCACACAAAGTTTTGCTGCATATAGAACTTTTTCGATCTGCTGCATTTTTTTGCAGGTCGTGGCTGGGGATGCCCTTTGCAATCAATCTGCAACAAGCACTGCAAAGATATTAGGCGTCGAGCCGGTTACTGCGATGGCGCCTTCAAGCAGAGGTGTGTCTGCACCAAGTAATATAACATTGTAAGGGATTTCTCAACAATGCATCGAATAAATAGGTGCTATATGGCATTGAAGAAAGCGCTTACATTTATTTTCCATGGTATTTGCTCCTGAATTATTTTTCAATGACATGAAAATAGTTAGTTCATGTTATAATATTCTGGTTGCTCGTGATTTAGTTTTAATAATACCAGGATGTAAGAAAAAATGTCAATGTGATGATTGTCAATGTGAGCGAATAGCCAACCGCTTGCCTAAAGCTATTCGCCTAATTAGATTCACACACTCACACACATAGGCGCCGACTACGGGGGGGCTCCGGGGCTCGAGCCCCCTCCGGAATTTTACGGCGATGCCGAAGCCCTCCCCCCTCCCCGCGCTCCTAAAATGTCAGTACCAGAGTCCTGTTACCCAAACCGTTTAAGGTTTCTTTTGAGTTGCCTCTACATTTTCCCTTACAATGTTATTGTGGCTAAAAGCTCACTGCATCATTGTTGACGAGGACGTGCACTGCTTTTATTCATAATTTCGCTTTATTTCTGAAAATCCTGGCAATAGGAAAATAAGCGCATTGGAAGCTCCAACGGCGGCTCCCTCATCCGTATTTTTTAACTCCAACATGTTATTTAAATTTGCAGTGTGAACACCATTCACAGACACATTATATTTCAATGTGTACACAGGACAAAGTTTATTATGTTTTTAAAGAGAAAGAGCTAGCCATCCAATAATTATTTCTAATGATATGAATAGTCTATGTCTAGAGAATCAATATATGGCTGTATGTTCAACTCGCTACAAAATGCTTTGCACACTTTTTTTTTACTATGAAAAAGACCTGCATACTTCAGTGACTCCTTCGGCAGAGTCTTTTATCAACGGTGTGTGAAATATACGTGAATGATATGTGTCTCAGCATTGCTTCTCTTTCCTGTAGGAAATGCTAGTAACTCATGAAAACAAAACTCATAATAATTTACAACATTTATTGGGGATGGAAACATCGCAACGTGCATGCAGAGGTCATATATATATATATATATATATATATATATATATATATATATAAATAACTTAGTAACTGAAGTGAGGCCAAGCCGGATTCACTCGAAATCAGTATCAATAGCAGTCATGCGCATCAGAGCTTCTACTAGAACTCAGAAAAAAAGATCATTGCACCCCCCAATGATTACCAACAATTGAATACGGCACGCGGGCCGCGTAAGCGTCAACCACACACAGTAATTTGCAGCTGCGGCAGGGCTAGATGAGAAGACGCGTGCTCTCCTCCCTATGCGCGCATTTGATCACTTGACCTCCAACTAACCCGAATATTGACGGCGTGGGAAGATAATCTCGATCATGCCGCCGTCCTTTTCGGCACAGTGTTACGCGCTTTTTCTCCCATCTACAGCGTATAGGTTGCTCACTCTTAAGACTTGTGGACTTTATACGGAATATCACAGCGACGACGACAGCGAAAACTTGCCTGGGGTGTCGATACATGCAATTGCAGTCGCAATAAAAGGAGAAATATAAAACAGGCGTCGAGCTCGCTTCTACCGCGGCTGCGGATGTGGCAATGTGCACCGGCTACAAACACAGCATGACTACCAACGACAAAACCAATAGTGAGCACCTCGCTTATCGGTACTTCGCCAGAACCCGTGTGACGCTGAAAAGGCAGCGTATTTTCCACCGTATAAGCACCAGCGGAAACATAACACTAGGCGCGCGGGGAGACAGCGCACGCGAAGGGACCCCAGCCATCTCGGATGGCCCAAGCTTGAACTCGGCGGAGATTAACTTCAAAATGAAGCGCGTGACCCACAAATGTATGGCAGAGGCAGGAAAAGTAGAAGTTGAGGACCCGTGTGTTCTAGCCGCTAGGCGAAAAAAGACCCCACGCCGCTATTATGAATTTTCCTCAGCTCACGTGTTTCCATCAGCGAGTGACATGTACAGCCAGAGGTTCTATGAAGTACTTGACACAGTGCTGTCTTCGTTAAACAACAGGTATCCACCTGATATGTGGCAGCATAAGGCCCACATTAAGCTGCTTGCCATAGGGAAGGAAGACGAAGCATATATAACATAGTTCTACGGTGACGACTTTGAACCAGGACTCCCGATTTTTGACAGACATATGCTGATTGAAATTTTAAGCCAGCAAAGGTCGGCATCATTGCACACATTTGGGGACGTCGTGCACATGTTTACGGGGGGCAAGGGCGAACACCTGCGAAACCTTTTGCCGGAAATGGCCAAGCTAAAAAAAATTGCGTTGTCCATACCGGTCTCGTCGACCACATCTGAGAGGTCCTTTTGCCACGGCGGCCGCATTTCGATGGGGGTGAAATGCGAAAACACCCGTGTACTTAGATTTAGGTGCACGTTAAAGAACCCCCGGTGGTCCAAATTTGCGGAGTCCTCCACTACGGCGTGCCTCATAATCAGATCGTGGTTTTGGCACGTAAAACCACATAATTAAATTTTTTTGAGAGCTCCTTTTCTTGCCTTCAGTGACTGAAAATGTACTTGCGGTCGACGACTGGGCACGCCCGTTTGAACCATCGTTTGAACGAACTGATGTCTTTAATAGGAGAGAAAAAGGCACCAACTTACTAGTCAAAGCAAACCACCTGGCTTAGAAAACAACGCAAAAAGTTATACAAAGGAACGAAAATGGGGTCCAGGACAGCGCAAGCAGAGTGAGGGCATTTGGGTAAGAAAAGACGCGTGGTTGCGCTATTTGTAAAACTCCCTAGTCTATCTGAGCATATTCCTCATTAATTTTTATTTGTCGTATGCTGCATTTGCCTCTCAATAACACAATCCACGTTGTTCCTATATTTGCTATCGAGTCCTTTCGCGCTTTCGATATACCGCTGTCTTACTTATTTATTTGTTATTATGTTTATTTATTTGGGCACCTGATAATTTTTACTCTATAATCCTTTGTTCTGTCTCCGGAAAATAAACGAAACCAGTGGCATAAGGCATGCTTTGACATGTAATGAATAGGGGCCGGATCTTTAGGCATTAAAAAGCGCATTTTAGGCGCCAAAAATAGAGAGGCAAAACAACGTTTTAGGCCTCCTAACGTCGTAAATATAGGCACAATAAATTTTTATATAAATGCAAATAATTTCAAACGAAGACGTGCGCGGCCTATATCAACGATAGCAAAACAAGAAATGTTGTCTATGATGGCACAAAGGCACCAACAGTTGAACATAACCGTGCAATTGTCTCATAAAACCGCTGGACTAATGACGATCAATTGGCTTCATTCATTAGCACACTGCTCACACTCATGTTCAACGGCCACTGTACTCGAGCGTCGCATATAGTGAAACAGGTATGAAAAAGAATACTTGAAAGCTGGGAATACTGATTAAAAAAAAGATCTTTTATGTCTACCTGACGCAATGAAATTAAGACGCTACAAAAACAGACAAATAACAAATGCAAGAGAGACTACGATTTATTAAGAAATTAGCATGTTCATACATGAGGACTGCTAGGTACAACTCTTGGCAATTATCTCATATAAAATGACAATATCCGAATTGTACGGGCAAGATGTCCCAACACTGCCAAATACACTTCGGCCCATTTGAAGTGCACATGTTTGAAGAAATATGTATGGAGAGCACGCGGAACATAGTCTAAGAATCACTGTGAAGATTGTGGAAACAATAGCAAACTACCACCAACTGCAGATTTTTGGATTCAAAATTGTGCCTCTTGTCACTCAGAATGATCGCGTACGCTGAGAAGGAAGGCCCGACGGCGGTGAACACCTTAAAAAGTAAATAACAAGCAAATCAATAGCGGCGTGCACATAACATTTTTCTTTCTTCTGTTGCTGTTCACTCTCCTTTCGCCTGACGGCTCTCCGCGGTTTCGCATTCGCCAACCGCTCGCGCAATGTCAGCGTGGCGGCGCATGCTGGCCGGCGCGTCCCCTTTCAATGCTGCTAGCAGTTGTTTTCCGGGAGTTGGTAAAGGACTAGGTTGCACCCCATAGAGTTCCGAACAGTCAGTGTTGCCGGTAACATGAATAACGGTCTCTAACTGCACTCGAAAGCGAAACATGAGGGTAAATGGTGTTGATATAGGCGCCGATATTGAAAGTAGGCATTTATAGGCATTTAGGCACAAACGCCAAAATAGGCATCTATAGGCACTATAAAAACACTATAAAAGCCCTTATTGACCTCTAATTCATGCTCATATATCAAAGTGGTGCGATAGGAACGTAAGGAACAAAAAAGGCATTTGCCTAATGAAACTATGGCGTTATGGAATCACATTATACTTACGCTAATAATTCTAGCCATAAGTTGTGGTCAGAAATTGTTATATATCGTTTAATGTTTATGTATGTTAAGTCTTATCTTCTCAATACCTTACCTTTCATAAAGAAAAGATTTCTTAATTGTATCTTTTCTATTAAATCTTTTACAAGGCGTTACATTGCTTTTTCATAGATGTGTACTTGTGCGACTTAGTACGCACAAAACACATGTATCTCCCTAACGTGTTTAACTGAAACCGCTTGTCGCATGGCTCAACCAAGAGAAGCCAGTCTCTTGGTGGTGCGAGGGGACTCAGGCTGTAAAACTGAGTTGTCTCCTACTCTGAGGTCTTGCAAACACTCATATAGCTCGTCACTCCAGTGAACAATCTTTCGAGGTCACAGGAAGTTTCCAGTGTAACTCTTAGTAAAGGTTATGTACAAATATAGATGTATATATATATATATATATATATATATATGCATACGTGGGTGGGGCTCGGCAAACTGGTCGGGCCCCAGCCCCCCCCCCCCCCCGGAAAAATGAAAAATTTCCGCCTATGCTCACACAGTTGCGATTTCGAGCGCACTGTGACGCGCCCGCGAACGCACCTCGATTTTTTTCTAGCCTGATACCGAAGTAGGTCATGTCCGTCTGTATTGCTATCATGAACGGTGGTGCGGTCGAAACTCTGACTTCCAGCAGAGCAGACACTGCTGTGACCATGGCAATCATCATGCTTTTTTATTGCCGGGTTTTTCTATAATTCCTCACACACATATGAAAGGCCAAAAAACTAAGCAACCCTTCCTTTACCGGTAAATTGGGGTAAGCGAAGCTTGTCCTCGGTGCACTTAAACTAACCATGATACGACGGCTGGGACGGAGAGTACGACGTCAGTGACGGCCCACAGTCCGCCGTGGTCGCTTGCGTTCGATGTCTCGAGTTTGCACGGCGGCGTGGTTAGCTGCATTCACCCGCCATTGCCGCTTGCGATTCTTCGAAATTAAATTGCTTCAAAATCAAATCTGCCTGTTACGAAACACAATGAATGGCTCATACCCCCTTAAGCTATGGCTCATACCTCGTAAACGCGGCCTCCCCATTACGACGCCAGAAGACAAGTAAAATTCTACTTGGAATGATTAGGGGCAACGCAGCCAGTTATGGAAGCAGACAATCACGACGAACGCGGGAGCAGTGGCACGAGCGTGGCACGAGTCAGATCCATGAGTGAGGCTCATGGATCTGACTTCTACTCCATCCTTTAGTGTTTCGTTCACTTAGGAACGACGTCCGAACAAATTTCAGTGGTTTTTTAGTGTTAATATTTTTTCGCAGAGTCATTGAGGTTTTTGTGAGTCATGCTCTTGACTATGACTTAAAATTAAATTATGGGGTTTTACGTGCCAAAACCACGATCTGATTATGAAGCACGCCGTAGTGGGGGACTCCGGAAATTTGGACCACCTGGGGTTCTTTAACGTGAACCTAAATCTAAGTACACGGGTGTTTTTGCATTTTGCCCCCATCGAAACGCGACCGCCGTGGCCGGGATTCGATCCCGCGACCTCGTGCTCAGCAGCCCAACACCATAGCCACTGAGCAACCACGGCGGGTACTTGACTATGACTTCTACCACCATCCTTTAGTGTTCCCTTCACTTAGTACCGACGTCCGAACCCATTTCAGTGGTTTCTGAGTGTTAATATTTTTTCGCTGAGTCATTGTGATGTTTGCTCAGTCATGGTCATGACTATGACTTCTACTACGATGCTTTCGTGTTTTCTTCACTTATTACCGACGTCCGAACCCATTTTGGTGGTTTTTGAGTGTTAATCTTTTTCGCTGGGTCATTGTCACGACCTACATGACACGCATGTGATGACATTTATGTCATTACCTATTATTTATGTTCTTCATACACTCCTGTCATACTATGCCAATTTTGGTACCTATCAAGTTAACGAGACGACCATGAAAGCACCAAGACGTAGGCGCCTGTTTCATGACCTACATGACGCGTATGTCATGACATTCATGTCATCATATATCATTTATGTTCGTCATATACTCTTGCCATAGTATGCCAATTTTGGTACATACCAAGTTAACGAAACGACCATGAGAGCAAAAAGTCGTAGGCAGCTAGATAGATAGATAGATACTGTCAATGTAGCAAATGTTCGCCAAGAAATGCTTCGCATTTAAAATAACGTGAAAGCAGAGTCCATGTGAGAACTTTCGATATCTGGTCCAGGCTCTCCGCAAAGAGACAACAGTCGAGGGGCACTAGTTATCCCACGAGGATGAATGCGAAGGCATTGCGACCACCGCGCAATGACTATGGTGTTTCAGTAGTTCAATAACTACATGACCGAAACGTTTAGATGGAATGTGTAATTGTGACAACCAACGGTGTTCGTCACCAAGTGCGCATAACGCAAGGTCGTGGGTTCAACTCCCATCAAACATCAAGGGTTTGACTCCCAACCACAGTCGTCGGTTCGAGTGGCCTAATTCTACCTTATTTAAGTGTGCCTTAATAAACTTCGCCACGATTCGATCACTTGTGCCCATTTGACTTTTTGGACCATCATGGTCACGTCAATGCGCGATTTTCCCCCTACCCGCCGTGGTGGTTCGGTTGTTATAGTGTTGGGCTGCTGAGCACGAGGTCGCGGCATCAAATCGCGGCCACGGCGGCCGCATTTTGATGGGGGCGAAATACAGATACTTAGATTTAGGTGCACGTTAAAGAACCCCAGGTTGCCAAAATTAATCCGGAGTCCCCCCACTACGGCGTGCCTCATAATCAGATGGTGGTTTTGGCACGTAAAACCCCATATTTTTTTCAGTTTCCCCCTCATGAGCCATATAATGCTTTCTCAATAATGATAGTGGAGTAGAAAAACATTCCGGTACACTAAGAAATAAACACATTACATGGCAGCCATCGAGGATTGACAATGTAAGCGAATAGCCGAACGCTTTTCGAAAGCGATTCTCTCTACTGAAGGAATGATACGCTTGAAGACGTAGATTTGGTTGAAGTCAGGACATTTATGTTTCTTGCAATACATTCATTCAGTTGAGGGATAATATACACATTCTCAGGCGCTTTATTCTACATATGCATCATTTCCACCGCCAGCTATAATTGCACAAGCGGAGCTTTCATGCTTGTAAATTTTGCGGAACCTTTGCTAGCAAGGCTGCGCGCTTCCGCTTTGAGAATACCGTATTTTGCTTTGATATATTGTTATGTATGTCGCTCTCAATTGTGTGATGCGATACTAGCATTTAACCTCAAATAAAGGTACCTTTAAGCCGTTTGCAAGTTCTTACCCAGTAATGCAGCTATCGGACCACCGCTTTGTGTGTGAACTTAGAAGCCGCAGCACACTCTGAAGCCTAATTTTTGTTGCCTGCCAGTCTCTTGAATTGTTCGTTAGCTTGTATTAGGCGTTCCTTGTTCAGTGTACACGCATTACAAGAATGTAATTCCAGTTCAATAATATACGCGTCTTTCCGTGTTTCTTTTTTCATGTTACAATTTAACTGAGTGGGCTAATAATTACGAGCTTTTTGTCAGCATTAAAATTGCGTCTTGCACAATTTCTAAGGTTCATGCAGCTTCACCTATGCTTGTAGAATAATAGTCCATGGAAGCTTCTTTTAAAATTGCAAGCTCGGGGTCGTTGGCGCAATCGTATTTTAACCTACATAATCAGGAAAGCTCACTCGATGTCCTACAGTATGTGTGTTATTATGTGTATCAGCACCCTTATATACACGATAGCTTTACGTACCTGAAGGAGGCCTTCTAGGTTTTTAACGTAGGTACAAAGTACTAGAACGCATGGAATGAGAATAGGCATGCAAATATACACAACTACACTCATCATCATTATTTAGACATTCCTGCCCTTTTAATTTCTGTAACATGCTTTCTGTTACAATTATTTTATAAGGAGGGGTGCAACTACCTCAACCATCTGCTACGTGTTGGAAATGCACCGCCGCATTTGCCCTAACGGTGTTACAGTAAAACTATGCTATCGCAGTTCCTGAACTTTCACCGAACAGAGTTGAATTGTTCTAGTACTGGTATCTTCTCCGGAGGAGGAAAAATCATCTGCATTTCATCTGATAGAATGGAGTTCTCTATGACAGAAAAAAATTAAAATACAAACGTATACGCGACACTTAGGTTCTCTGCTGATATAGTTACATCTATCCATTCATTAACTCTTTCCGCACCGCGCCTATTGGGTATGGTTATGCCTGTATCGATGGTTTGCAACGCCGCTTTCGAGACCTTCACGCCGCTTACGGAATCACTGCGCTATTGCACGTGAACGAGGAGAAATATATCTTAGTTTTCTAAGCAGGTCGCCTTTTTCCCGCGAGGAGGTGTTTTTTAAATGCGCTTTGAAGTTTCGCGATCGTCAAAGGAGAAAGAAAAAAATGGCCGCCCGCTATGGATGGCTTGAAACACCACTTCCGAGACCTTCCGCGCCACTCACGGACACACTGCATCATCGGAGGTGAAAGAGGAGGAACTATATTTTTGTTTTCTAAGCAGTTCGCTTTTCTTCCGCCAAGCAGTGGTTTTCAAATGAGCTCCGAAGTTTCGCGATCGTCTAAGCAGAACGCAAAAATGTCCGGCTCCAGAAAGGGCGCCCCCGCATCGGGAGATCGCAGATATCGCAATTCCGCTGCCTCTGCGGCTAATCTTATCGACACATCGAATAGCAGTGAGTCAGAGGACGCTGAATTTTCGTCAGACTTTGAGTCTGAAAGCAACGATGACGCAAACCAGCCCGGAACATCGACGGTCGCAGCCCGGCACACCCAAGTGTGGTGCTTGCAGTGAAAATTTTGTAGCGAAATACCTGTTCAATAAGAAATTTTGAATTTTTCGGAGATAGTGCCCAATAGACGGCAATACATTTTGTAGATCACATAATTTTCGTAACTTTATTTCTTAGTAAATACAAGCGTCTCTTTAAAAACTTTTTACATTAACTAACAATTTATATTTTTATGACACACATCTTGAAAACTTTAATGCGTAAAAAGTGCATTCATCTTGCTTTCTGTTTGTGTATTACATTAAACAATGAGTGCAGTAGTTTCTTCAGAAAAAAAAGACATTTGCCGTAACATACAAAAAACGCCTATTTTCTCCATGGTAGGGAACGAGTTAAACCCTTTGTCTCCCTTGTCTACGAGTCGTTGCAATGCTTTTGCCGTCCCCGCTGTCTTCCTGCCATGGGCACAATTTTTGGCTGTGTTTCACGGCCCTAGTCGTCATTGTTTTCGCGTCGTCGTCACGTCGTCGCTTCCCTATTCATGACATTTCATCACTGACGTAATTGTAGCTGTAACATTGTAGCCATAAGTACACGTCGTCTTCTCTACGTTACCATGATCATCGTGCCGTCACAGTAGCAATCCGTTATCTTCATTGCTGTTGTTTCAAGTCGTCGCCGTCATCAAGCCATTACCTTGCCGTCCTTTTGTGGCGGTTGTCACACACACACTGACACACGCTCTTACAACACACACATTTCCTTGCTCTACGCTTTGCACAGACATGTTTTCAGGCCTGGTGCAATATATTTGCTTTTTCATACATAGTAACGTGGTTATAAATGGTGTCTAAGGAATGCCGTGCAACGCGGCAACAGACAATGTATTGTAGCAGAATGCTTCTTTCTAGAGTTTTACGTGCCAAAACCAGTTCTGATTATGAGGCGCACTATAGTGGAGGGTTCCGGATTAATTTTGATCACCTGGGGTTCTTTAACGTGCGCTACAACGCAAGCACACGGGCGTTTTTGCATTTCGCCTCCATCGAAGTGCGGCCGCCGCGTCCGGGATTCGATCCCGTGATCTCGTGCTTAGCGCAACCCTTAGCTTACTGGGTCACCGTGGCGGGTAAGTAGCAGAATGCTAAGAATTGTGGTGATAGCATTCAATAGACGTTGGTGGGCTTAATGCCTCTAACAAAGAAATTGCAGGCCCCACGCAGTGCTGAAGTCATTGTTGTGCGAGGCACTTTGCGCGCAGCTGGCTGTCTAGCCTCGCTTGGATTTGCGCTGTTACCAGATGACATAACGCGTCCATCTAAAAGATCTAATCGTGTGCATCGTGGGTGTATGTGGTGTGATTATGTGTGATGTTTAGCTACAGCAACAAGATGACGGCTTGACTACAATCGCATGAAGACAATGATGAATAGGGCATGAAGGCGGTGGCAGGACGATTATTAAATGTAGATGACAGCGACGACAACGCTGATGTGGGGGTCATGACAACGACATTACTCCGGCATGCTAATCCCAGGTTGACGAACGTAATACCCAAGGCGCCGCACCGAAAACTTAGGTGACGGAGGCACACCGAAAAGAGTAGACGTTCACTGAATAACAAAGCCTTCTATATAGCACCGATAAATGTAATATGAGCTCTATTCTCAGACCCCTAGATTAGGGCATCATTCGTTTGCTTAATAACGGGTAAGGCAGAATGTAAATAGGCACGCTGGTCGTTCTAGTATGTATTTGGGGCCGTTGAAATGCCCATGAGAGCGTTTCGAAGGAATTGCGGGAACTTTTACGTGCAAGCCTAGATATGAATGTAGACTTCACGTGGCTATAGAAACAATTCGACGGATTTCATCGCATCAATTATTTCCGGTATGGGTATCTATTTCATGCAATATTTCCTTTTTCTGAACGTGGCGAGCTCTTTCGAAACAAAATGAGTTGTCTACAGAGGTGAAATAGCGTAAAATGTGAAATTATTTACAGATTTTATTCATTAAGTTAACAGCAGATGTCCATGATGTATTAACAATAGCGAAAGCGTCTTGCACAAAATTCACTGCTGGCGCCATCCCGGTTATATAATTTCTATGAGAGTGCATTTCCGAAACTAAAGAGCCCCTATGATCGTCCTATGATCAAGATTGCCAGCCCCTATGATCCTCCTTGATCCATATTGCCCCACTCATAGACACCGTACACTTGCTAATGAGACGTGCCATTGCTTATGGGATTTTGGGCGATCGGATGGAGTGGACTCTGGCCATTCCACCCGTGGGTTCGGCCAAAAACAAGCTAGAATGGCTTCACTTGAGTGGTGTCTTGCAATGCGGTATTGTAAGCGAATCTTGCATACAGTAATATCTTGTCCCATGTACGGTGTTCTAAGTCTACGTAAATTGACAACATATTGGTCAGCATCACCTTCAATCTCTCGGTCAGCCTATCTGTTTGAGGGTGATAGGCAGTTGTCTTCTGGTGGCTGGTATGAGTCAGTTTCATAATGGACGGCTTTCAAATTGTCTATGAATGAAGCTCCTCGGTCCGTGATAATAACTGCACAGGCACCGTGTCGTAGCACTACGTTGGCGACAAAGACTTCATCCACTCCAGTGGCCGTTTCACTAATAAGAGAAGAGAGGCTGTTTCGGCATGGCGTGAGCCCCTTACTACGGTTCGCGTAAGCGCTACTAGGGTTGCTCATGCTCATATCTTTTGGGTTGGTCATGCTCATATCGTGGCTGCTGCGTACCACTGGACAGCTTCATGGACAAAGCCTCTGCACACACAGCAATCTTTTTTTATGCATCCCGTACCATGAAACTATAAAAACAAGAGGAACCTTGGAGGTTACAGCCACCAACGCCAGCTTTCAGTAATTTGCACGAATACTGGTGCAAATTTTGAAGCTTTCTCGTGTCTGGTGTGTTTCGGCACCACGGACCCGAGCACAAGGGGTTTGGACCCTCCCGCGTGCAGCTATGCGTGGTTTGGCCGTGTTTGGGGAAAGGGGGATCCTTGGAGCTGAGCTGATGCCAGCTGTTCGGACCTTTAAGGCCCCTCGGTGGAGGCAACAAGCCTCTTTGGCCTCTGCTTCACATAGACAGCGCTTCCAGACTGACCCACCTGGAGGGAATCCGCAGTCGCGTTTACCTGTCCTCCTCCCCAATCTTCATTTTTCTGACCGATTTTCAGCCTTTCCTGTCTTCTACTCACTTCCTTTACTTCTGATTTTCTGGGCGGCAAGGGTTAACATTGTGTGGGTAGCAAACATTGGGTATACCTTATTTGGTTATAGCAGTAAGGCACAGCTGGCGCTTCCAGGACCTCTTTTACAGTTTCTTCAGCATCCCCTTGTTGGGCTCCATAGTGGGTGGCTGGCATTTCACTTCACTTCGCTTCACTTGATTACCTTAAAAACCCCATTGGAGGGGTATTACATAAGGGGTGGTTAAAAAATAAGCATTAGAAACAGGCGTTCATCTTGAGATGTGGGTGACAACAGCTACGGTAAAGGCATATGGGCTTGTTATGGCTGCGATGGCGTGTGGAAGGCCGTTCCAGTCCCTTGATGCTCGAACCAAAAAGTGATGCTTGATAAGTGGTGGTCCGGGCACGTGCGCGTGCAACTTGAAGCGGATGACCGGTGAGATGAGATATGTATGAAGGGGGCATGATGTACGGTGGGTGAGTTAGGGCGCTGTAAAAAATGAACGGAAGAGAGAGAGAGTGGCAACCTGTCGACGGAAAGAAAGCGTTTCCAACCCAGATTCCGCTTTCATCGATGAAATGCTGATGTCGTACGAATATGAAGAATGGATATCTAGTAGCACAATTTTGCACAGCCTCAAGTGCATTTATGATATAAATCTGATGCGGGTTCCAGATGGGAGATGCAACTGAAGTTTCGATCTTACAAATAATTTATAGGCCAACGCTTTGACTTGTTGTGGGGTATGACGTAGATGTCGCCTAAGAAATCCCAGTGATCTATTAGCCGATGAGATGATGTTAGTAGTGTGCAAGCGCCAGGACAGATCCCAAGATAGAGTGACACCAAGGTATTTGAATGAATGAACTGATTCTATTGGAATATCAGCAATGGAATAGGTAAATGTGAGGGGGTAACGGCAGCGAGTGAAAGACACGAGTTTACATTTGTTAGGATGTCGGTTCATTATCCAGCAATTACACCATTCTTGTACATTATTGAGATCGTACTTGATGAATGTGTGGTCAAATGTGTTGGTAACTCTGCGGTAGATTACACAATCATCTGCAAACATATGAAAGTTACATGATAGATTTGTTTGTAGATCATTAATCTAAGTTAAAGAGAGAAACGGTCCTAAGAGAGATACCTGCGGGACGCCTGATGTTACGCGGAGTCTGCTGGAAGAATGGGTATTAACGAAAACAAACTGAGAGCGGTTAGTCAGGAATGCTTCTATCCACTTTAGTACGTCGGGGTGTAAATTTAACTGAGACAATTTTAGCAGCAAACGTTTATGAGGAACTGTGTGAAATGCTTTTGCAAAATACAGGAATATGGCATCAGTCTGAAGGTTACTGTCAAGGTGTGATGTTTTTCGTCACTGATCTCGGAGGCGTGCGGGTGTTATGAGAGATGGAGAGGGAAGACGCATGGCGACACAGCAAACAGATTTTATTTACACGAACTCAAAACCAAAAAGCCTCAAACCGAAAATCAAGCTACACACTGAACTAAAAGACAATGAATAAATAAATGCCAACAAATGTACAACCTAATGAACACACTAAAATACACACTAAACATGTCCTTAACTACGCCTACACTAATTCTGGGCGTTTCCCACGCGAACGTCCGGCAACTCTGGCCTACTGCGAGAATGTATCGTCCTTACTCAGTTCGCCCTCGTCGCTCGTATTCTCCCGGCGAGAATCTCGTTGGGCCTTTCTAAATGTCGGTGCCTCCGTCGACCGTCGTATATTCGTTGCTGCCTTTCGGTCGGACCTTGAACTCGCTCTTCTCGGGAGCCTGGATAACCCGGTCGCTGCTGCTGACGTGGCCGGGAGAGGTGACGGGTTAGGCCTAGCGACGTCCTCGGCCGCTGCTTCCGTCCAGCTTCTTTCCCGAGTGCCGACGTGGCGTTCCGGGGATCATCGAGCGTGCCGGTCTGCCGTAGAAGGGGGAGCCTCTCTGGGGTGCCTGGTCCTGCCGTGAGAAGCTGCAGCTCGTCCAGGAGCCTCGCCCGAACTTGCCGAGGTCGACAGCCACACCGTGGACGGCCAACGTCACGGACTCGGCCAGACCCCCAAGTCTCCCGTCGCCAGTGCGGTGCTGGCGATGCGACCTTCCTGGCCCGGAACCACGTCGATAATACCAGCTCAGCCTCGCTTCTGCCTCGATTATGGCTCGGTTCACGCGCCTCACGCGCCTCGCGCCGTTCCGAACGCTCCGATCACATCGTCCTCGTCTTCTTTTATTTCGCCTCCGGCGTCTTACTCATGACATGGCTCCCCTCTTCAAGAGTTTTTTTCCAAAAAACTGCTTCCTCTTGAACTTTTTTTTGGCGGCGAACTTGACTTTTGTTGTGGCTTGAGTGCTCTTTTGTGCGTCGTCTTCGCTTACCACTCATCACCACACTTCACTGCACTATCGCGCACGTTTCACCACTTGTTTCTGTTCACACAACACTGCACTCAATTGTTTGTAATGTTCATTGTCCCAAACACTCTATATGAATAAACTTGCTATATACACACATTTGTAAGAGCTGACTATTCCACTGTCCGAAGGCATTCCTAAATAATATTCCTTTAGTACCCTACCGGTTATACCTGTTCATTTTTTCCGCCTTTTCCTAAGCTCCCACGCTTCTCTACGCCCAGCCTGCCTCCTTCCCTTTCTTGCTCTGGCACATTTCTCGTGCAGCTTGGAATGCCTGTGCTTTAGCTCTAGCTTCCTTTTCTTTCTTACACCTGCATATCGCTCGTACTGCTTGGAATGGCTCTGCCTTAACTCTGGCCTCTTAATCCTTTTCCTTGACGTCCGCCTCTTCTCATGCATCTGCGTTTTAACACGCCGTTTTCTTTTCCATCTACTGGGAGTTTTCCTCCTACCTTCACGCTTTGCACTTTTTAGGTGACTAGGGCCTCTATCCTCTTTCTCGTTTCTCTCGGAGTTTGACTGGCTCGTCATTTCTGGTGCCTGGCGATTCTTGGAATCATTTTCCATTACAAACCCCATGTCGTTACGAGGTGAAGCTACTTCTTTCGTTACCGCTCTCTGCTCCTCGCTTACGCCAATCTCTATCGGAATCTCGCCCATCCTCATATCACTGTCTTTCTTAATCAAGGGTTCTGTAGTCGAGGGCTTCTCCTCTGGGTCGTCACGGGCGCTATCTACTCTGCCAACGTCTCCTGACAAATTTCTGCTGTCCGCCAGCTCTGCTACACTAGCGGGCCTACTCTCAATCTTAAGCTCAGCCTCACGCTCTCTCCTTTCCGATGCCTGAGCTTTCTCTTGTAGCATCTTTATCTCTTTCTCTAGGCGTTGTTTTCTTTCCTCATAAGCTTTCTTAACTGCAGCAAGTTCTGCTAATCGAGCGGCCTCTACGCGTTTCCTTTCATCCTCAATTAGTTTGAGGCCCTGCTCCTTGCTGAGCTTCTGCTTGCGAATAGTGGCCGATATCACCTCCCAATCCATCTCTGCACCTCCCGAGTATCAGTGACTGGGCTGAATAGAATCCGGGAACGGATCCTGGCAGGCTCGCCAATTGTGATGTTTTTCGTCACTGATCTCGGAGGCGTGCGGGTGTTATGAGAGATGGAGAGGGAAGACGCATGGCGACACAGCAAACAGATTTTATTTACACGAACTCAAAACCAAAAAGCCTCAAACCGAAAATCAAGCTACACACTGAACTAAAAGACAATGAATAAATAAATGCCAACAAATGTACAACCTAATGAACACACTAAAATACACACTAAACATGTCCTTAACTACGCCTACACTAATTCTGGGCGTTTCCCACGCGAACGTCCGGCAACTCTGGCCTACTGCGAGAATGTATCGTCCTTACTCAGTTCGCCCTCGTCGCTCGTATTCTCCCGGCGAGAATCTCGTTGGGCCTTTCTAAATGTCGGTGCCTCCGTCGACCGTCGTATATTCGTTGCTGCCTTTCGGTCGGACCTTGAACTCGCTCTTCTCGGGAGCCTGGATAACCCGGTCGCTGCTGCTGACGTGGCCGGGAGAGGTGACGGGTTAGGCCTAGCGACGTCCTCGGCCGCTGCTTCCGTCCAGCTTCTTTCCCGAGTGCCGACGTGGCGTTCCGGGGATCATCGAGCGTGCCGGTCTGCCGTAGAAGGGGGAGCCTCTCTGGGGTGCCTGGTCCTGCCGTGAGAAGCTGCAGCTCGTCCAGGAGCCTCGCCCGAACTTGCCGAGGTCGACGGCCACACCGTGGACGGCCAACGTCACGGACTCGGCCAGACCCCCAAGTCTCCCGTCGCCAGTGCGGTGCTGGCGATGCGACCTTCCTGGCCCGGAACCACGTCGATAATACCAGCTCAGCCTCGCTTCTGCCTCGATTATGGCTCGGTTCACGCGCCTCACGCGCCTCGCGCCGTTCCGAACGCTCCGATCACATCGTCCTCGTCTTCTTTTATTTCGCCTCCGGCGTCTTACTCATGACACAAGGTTAACATGCAGGTCATGAAGGAAAATTGCCAGCTGCGTTTCGCAGGAATGGCCTTTTCGAAATCCGCGCTGCCAAGGGTGCAAAAAACAGATTGAGTCTAAGAAGTCCATGATATGCGAGTATATGACGTGTTCATGATTTTGCAGGGGACACTAGTTAATGATATTCAGAATTGTAGCGATTTGGGCCTGTTGGTTGTACATCGGAAATAGTTTGAAGCGCAAAAAACACAGACACAAAAGAGCACATGAGACATAGACGAGCAGATTTCCCTCGTACATGTCTCCTGTGCTTTTATGTTTCTGTGTTTTTTGCGCTTCAAACTATTTCCGTGGTTAATGATATAGGACGATAATTTAATGGGGTGTCTCTGTTGCCTGATTTGAAGACTGGAACTACCTTGCCCACTTTGCAGTCGGAAGGTAAGATGCCTGTAGAGAGTGGCGGTGAAAACAACAAAGTTAGGTACTCAGCAGATACATGTTTAATAATTTTTTATGATGATGATGATGTATGGGGTTTTGTGGCGCAAGGGCCAGGGATGGCCAAAGAGCGCCAAGAAAATGGTATGAGGAAGTCGATGATGCGGTGAATGAGAGGGGTCAAATGTATCGAGGCTGTATAGAGGCCTAAAATATTCACTGCAGGGTACGTAAAATATAGAAGTATTTAAAATAATGTCAATAATGAGTGATACCAGCTATGACCATAATGGATACTATAGAAGATATAAATTATAATATAATACGAAAAAGATGCGTCGCTTCCATGAACACTATCACCTCACTGCGACCCTTGGGCACAAGGGCATGGAGAGACGTGCTCTACAAAAACAGTACGCTCGCAGCAATACCTCTCTAGATTCATTCATTCCAGCGACGCAGGCGGCGCCACGTGGCCCTCCTCCGAAACAGTCACCTTGTGATAGAAATCTGCGACGCAGTTCGGCGGTTCGGTCTCGCGGTAGTCATTGACGCGCCGAAAAGGAAAAAAAGCGAATAGTAATCGCATGTGCAGCGTGCCGCAGTGCTCAAACCGAGCCGTAGCGGGAGAGGTAAGCCTCTATGTGTTCCCGAGACACAAAAAACTGCGGAAATTGTGAGCTGCAAGGATGCGCATCGGCAAAGAAGCCACCGGCGAGATGTATGTTTGCAGTGAGCACTTCAAAAAGGAAGACTACTTCTGGAGCCACTTCGGTAAGTTTTTTGCCCACCCAGTTGTTCAGTGCTGATGCTGTTAACCTTGTTTGGCGGCGCTGTGGTTTTTGTCAAGATGGGAGCGTAAAGCCTCGTCTGCCGCAGCTGAAGAAAGGGGCAGTGCCTTCACTAAAAATACCTGTTCGGACGCACGAAACACAAGTAAAACCCCGACCAAGCAGAAGGAAAGTGACAGAGGCCAGCCATGGTACGTACTGTAATCCTGTGTTTATAATTTAGAAGAATAATTCGCGGTGCCGACATTCGATAGTTTCCCGAGTCATTGCATTCGTGCGCTAGGTACGCGGCGCTTACCTGTTTCATTGATTCCGCTGACGTATTGCAAAGCTGTCACAAATGTGCAAGTATCGTTGTTGGTATGTCAAACGCGGCCGCGACTGGATTATGAATTTGCAGGTATGAAACCAGACGATTTACCGCCAGCTGTGTCTCGGGAGGAGGTTCGCGCCTGCGTGCCCCCAGTCGTTCCATGTGCAGCCGAAAACTGTGGTGAGTACTCATACTGGAAACCGTTACAGGATTTCTAAATCTTTAATTTCTGCCTGCGAGCCTGCTTCAACTGCTTAAGCTGTGCCATGACAACCTGCTTATAACTGCGTCACCAGCCCAGAATGCCGAGAGGAGGAGGAGGAGAAAAACATTTATTAAGAAAAAAACAAAAAAAAAACAAGCAGGCGTGTTCCAGCTTGTGTTGGGAGGTGCCCTCAGTCCAGGGCTACTGCGGCTCTTGCTGTCTCCCGGGCCCCCCGCCGCACCAGTTGTTGCTGGTCACGAGGGTGCGAGCTAGTCAGCACGGCCTCCCACTGCTCGGGTGTGGGGTTGGGTATATGCGGGACTACCTGTATTTTGGGGCATGCTCATGTGGTGTGATATAGGGAAGCGTAGTCGTTACAAAGGGGGCATTTGTACGAGTACAGTGCAGGGTGTATTGCGTGTAATCTGCTTAACTGGGGGTATGTGTTGGTTTGTAATTGTCGCCATGCTACTGCGTTTTCGCGTGAGAGGGTCTTGTGTGGCGGTGGGTATTGTCGTCTGTTCAATCTGTGGTGTTCTAATATTGCGTTGTATTCTAAAGGTACAGGCTCCATAGATGCGGCCGTATCCCTCTCTTGTGGCGCCCGGGTGGCATGAGCTCGGGCTACAGAGTGCGCACGCTGATTTCCACGGAGGGACTCGTGTCCTGGAGTCCATACTATTTCAACGTCGGGTAATTGAGAGGCTTGTTTGAGGAGTCGGGCGGCGATGGAAGATATTCTGCCTCTGGCATAGCTACGGCAAGCTGCTTGGGAGTCGGTAATAATTGGAACGTGTTCTTTAGTTTGACTAGAGGTGATGGCTAAGGCGATGGCTGTCTCCTCCGCTTCGAGGGCGTTGGCAGTGCGGACTGTCATCGAGACCACCTCCCCCGCAGGGGCGTCTGCGTCAGCAGGCGTTTGGTGTGTTGCGACACCACGGACCCGAGCACACGAGGGTCGGACCCTCCCACGCTTAACCGTGCGTGGCTTAGCCGTGTCCGGGGAAAAGGGGATCCTGGGGGTCGAGCCGATGCCGGGAGTTTGGACCTTTATGGCCCCCCGACGGAGGCAACACACTTCTTTGGCCTCTGCTTCACGTAGACGGCACCCCCGGACTGACCCACCCAGGGGAAATCGGTAGTTGCCTTTTCCTGTCTCCCTCTCCAATCTTCGTCTTTCCCTCTCACTTTCAATCTTTCCTGTCTTCTCCTCTCTTCTATATTCCTTCCGATCTTCTTGGCAGCGAGGGTTAACCCTGTGTGAGTAGCCTGCCTAGGTTATTTCATATTCGGTTATAGTGGTGACGTACAGCTGGCGTCTGCAGGGCCTATGTTTACAGGCACTGCAGCGTCCCCTAGTAGGACTCCATGGTGGGTGGCTGGCGTTTCTGCCGAAACATCAATATTTGCCTGGCTAGTTCTTTTCCCGCGCTTTCTGATCGCCCCCAAAAGAGGGGGCGCACCGAAGAAGTTTTTAAATTTTTTGGCCGACAAGTTGAGAACTTTCCACGCTACCACGTGGTACACAGTGAGAAAACTGAAAAGACCGTGAGAGTGATCTCACCTTTTATCGTTGCAAAGACTCTGACAGAGACTATAGGACCAGGTTACAAGGCGACGAGGATGGCCAGTGGTGACCTCCTCCTGGAACTCCGTGATAAGAAACAGCATGATAAACTACAGAATCTAGTGTCGTTTGGAGACTTTCCTGTAACTGTGACCCCGCACCGCACCATGAACACCACCCGCGGTGTTATTTCTGATGACGACCTGTTGGAGCTCACCGAAGATGAACTTTTGGAAGGATTCAAAGAACAAAATGTTTTGACTGTAAAACGAATCAAGATGAGGCGCGATGGTAAGGAGCTAAAGACAAAACATATAATTCTTACTTTTGGTTCTAGTGTTCTACCCGAGACCATTGAAGCCGGATACATAAAATTACGTGTCAGGCCATACGTGCCAAACCCTCTTCGATGCTTCAAATGCCAAAGATTCGGCCACAGTTCGCAGAACTGCCGAGGCCGTCAGACTTGTGCGAAATGCAGTGCAACTGAGCATCTCTCTGAATCATGCGAAAACTCTCTCCACTGTGTGAACTGTGATGGGGAGCACGCCGCATACTCGCGGTCGTGCCCATCCTGGAAAAAAGAAAAAGAAATTGTAACAATTAAAGTAAAGGAAAATCTAACGTTCAAGGAGGCACGCAGGCGGGTATCCTACCTGCCAAAGAAAACCTTTGCCGAAGTGGCGCGTCAGGGGGCAGCGTCGCAACGGCTTCCGGCGGCTGTCCGGCCCACACACAGTGAGCCGGCAGTGACGCCATCCCCCCCCCCCCCCCCCGCCGCGGCTGCAGCTAGCGCTGCTCCGCCACCCCAGCAGAAGGGGCCATCAACCTCCGGGCTGGTGGCCTCAAGGGCCTCGTCCCTCGAAACGAGGCCTTCCCGTCAAACCAACCGCTCGCAAGAGCGCGTGTCCAGCGCCTCGCAAGAGGCGATGGACACAACAACCTGCCAGACAGCGCCGCAAGCGCCAAAGGAGCCGCGAGAATCTCGCGATCGCTCCAAAAAAGAAAAAGCCCGCATCACAGGGCCCGACAAGGGCTCTGTAAGTTAAATTAGTCTCTTTTAAACACACAGCACCAAAAAACACTTCCAACATGAATACACAAATAATACAATGGAACGTCAGAGGACTCCTACACAACCTCGATGACGTCAAAGAAATCCTACACAGGTTTAATCCTAAGGTGCTGTGTGTTCAAGAGACACACCTTAAATCTACACAATCAAACTTTCTCCGGCAATACGCCATTTTTCGTAAAGACCGCGATGACACAGTCGTGTCTTCCGGTGGTGTGGCTATTGTAGTCGATAGAGGTATTGCCTGCCGGGAATTAAAACTTCGTACGCCCCTAGAGGCAGTTGCTGTCCGAGGGGTGTTGTTTGACAAGCTGATCACTATCAGCTCTATATACATCCCTCCCAACTATCAACTACGTAAAACCGAATTTCAAAACTACATAAATGAACTTCCGGGGCCATACATAGTTCTCGGAGATTTCAACGCACATAACACCTTGTGGGGAGACTCGTGTTGTGATGGAAGAGGTCGCCTAATTGAAAACCTTCTTTTTTCCTCAGGAGCGTGTCTACTTAATAAGAAAGAGCCCACGTACTACAGCGTGGCGCATAATTCATACTCCTCCATAGATTTGAGTATCGTGTCTAGTACACTAATTCCGTACCTGCAGTGGTCCGTTCTGAAGAACCCCTTTGGGAGCGACCACTTTCCAATTATGCTAAGCTTAACAAAACAAGATGGATGCTCGCCACATGTTCCCCGATGGAAGGTTGACTCTGCTAACTGGCAACTTTTTAAGGAAATAACATATTTAGGCCGGGATGACATTGCCTGTCTTAACATAGACGATGCTGTGGCGTATATAACACGTTTTATCACTGACGCTGCAGAAAGGTGCATACAACAAACTAATGGACTAGCTAATAAGCGTCGCCTGCCTTGGTGGAACGAGGAATGCCAAAAAGCACGTAAAAAGCAAAACAAGGCCTGGGGACTGTTTCGCAACTCCCCAACAGCCGAAAACTTGATTAATTTTAAACAAGCAAAATCGCAGGGCAGGAGAACGCGCAGACGTGCTAAAAGAGAGAGCTGGGAAAAGTACATCTCCAGCATAAACTCGTATACAGATGAAACGAAAGTCTGGAATAGGGTAAATAAATTAATAGGTCGGGAGTCACATCCCCTACCCTTAGTAAATAGCCAAGGTGATAGCCTGGAAGACCAGGCGGATAGTCTAGGCAAACACTTCGAATATGTATCGAGTGAATCGCACTATACACAATCTTTCCTGAAGTTCAAAGAACGCGAAGAGCGGCAGCCCCTTAATCGCAAAGGTTCATCAAATGAGGCTTACAACCGACCATTCAGCTTAGCCGAACTTAAAGCATCTCTCGCTTGTTGCAACAACTCAGCGCCAGGTGGCGACCGTATCATCTACGAAATGATTAGGTACTTACACCCCGAAACACTGACAACACTCCTCTCTCTCTTTAATGCCATGTGGGCGGCTGGATATATTCCTTCCTTGTGGAAAGAAGCCATAGTCATCCCGATTCTTAAACAAGGCAAGGACCCGTCTCTAGCTAGCAGCTACAGGCCAATAGCGCTAACAAGCTGCCTGTGCAAGCTGTATGAGAAAATGATAAACCGGCGTTTAATCAGTTTCCTAGAAAATAACAAAACACTAGACCCCTTCCAGTGTGGCTTCCGAGAAGGTAGGTCGACAATAGACCACCTTGTTCGCATCGAGGCAAACATCAGAGATGCGTTTATTCATAAACAGTTTTTACTTTCTGTATTTATAGATTTAGAGAAAGCGTACGACACGACATGGCGCTTCGGAATTCTGCGAGATCTTTCTGCGATGGGGGTCCGCGGAAATATGTTAAACACAGTCGAAAGCTACTTGTGTAACCGCACGTTTCGCGTAAGAGTGGGCAATGTTTTATCTAGAACATTCACCCAAGAGGCTGGTGTGCCACAAGGGGGTGTGCTTAGTTGCACACTCTTTATTGTAAAAATGAACTCCCTGTATACAGTTATTCCACCCAGCATGTTTTATTCTGTGTATGTTGATGATGTACAGATAGGTTTCAAATCATGCAACATTGCTATCTGCGAACGACAGGTACAGCTTGGATTAAACAAACTGTCCAAATGGGCTGATGTAAATGGATTTAAAATAAATGCAAAGAAAAGTACGTGCATACTTTTCTCAAACAAAAGAGGCATGACACCAGTGCCAAATCTCACGATTAATCAAGAGGAACTATCCGTGAGCAGTGAGCATAAATTCCTGGGAATAATTCTAGACTCGAAGCTTACCTTTATCCCCCATCTTAAATATTTGAAGGCAAGGTGTCTGAAGACGATGAACCTTTTAAAAATTTTGTCGCGCACAACATGGGGTAGTGACCGAAAATTCCTCCTGAACTTGTACAACAGTCTTGTCCGCTCACGCCTTGATTACGGAGCTATAATTTATAATTCCGCAACGCCAAGTGCATTAAAAATTCTAGACCCCGTTCACCATCTGGGCATCCGCCTCGCGACCGGTGCTTTCCGAACAAGTCCGATCCAGAGCCTCTACGTAGAGTCGAATCAGTGGTCACTTCATCTGCAGCGTTCATATAGTAGTTTTACATATTTTCTTAGAGTACACGCGAACATTGAACATCCCTCTTATTCAACCATAAACGACATGACCACTGCCACACTCTTCCAAAATCGACCGGCATCGAGAAAACCGTTCTCTTTGCGTGTGAGGAATCTTAGTGAGGAAATGGGTGTTCCGTTGCTTGAACACTGTCTTATGGCTCCAGCGAAACTGTTACCGCCGTGGCAGTGGCAGCTCATAGAGTGTGACACATCATTCGTAGAGGTCACTAAGCACGCACCAGAGGCACATATCAAAATGCATTTCCTTGAACTCCAGTCCAAGTACACATGCACAGAGTTTTATACAGACGCTTCTAAGTCACGTGACGGGGTGTCGTATGCAGCCGTCGGCCCATCCTATTCGGAATCCGGCGTACTCCACCCGGAAGCAAGTATCTTTACGGCTGAGGCTTTTGCACTATTGTCAGCTGTGAGGCATATAATGAAATCTAAACTTCAAAAATCAATCATATTTACAGACTCTCTAAGTGTCGTAAACGCTTTAAAGTCACCCTGTAAACAGAAAAATCCTATACTCATTGAGCTCTATTCCGTACTGTGTAGAGCGTATGTATCTAACCAGCATATCATTATATGCTGGGTGCCTGGCCATAGAAGCATTGAGGGTAATGTGCTAGCTGACCGAATGGCTACGTCAATAACATCGCACGCTACTAATCCTACAGCTACTGTTTCTGCAACAGATTTGAAACATTTCTTGCGTAAGAAATTGCGAAGCCATTGGCAACGTCTGTGGGATGAAGAAACAAATAATAAGCTTCACTTGATTAAGCCACAGTTAGGTTTCTGGCCTCCCGTAACGAAAACACGACGAACTGATGTCCTATTCTGTCGCCTCAGAATAGGACATACATATGGCACCCACAATTTTTTGCTTACTGGTAGTGAACCACCAACCTGTGGTAGATGTGGTGAGAGGCTGACTGTCCTCCATGTCCTCGTGGAGTGCCGGGAAGCCGAAACAGAAAGAAAGAAATATTTTTCACAAGCGTACCGATATCATGTCCCGCTTCACCCCATTATGTTTCTTGGCGAAGAACCAATTTTTAATGCCAAAGCAGTCGTAGATTTTTTGAACGATGTGGTCCTGCATGTTATTAGCCCAACTAGTTCGTAGCGCATCCTCTCTCCAGAGGATGCGGCTGCGATAATTTTTTATAGCACATGCCTCCAGGCCCTTGTGGTTCAAGGGCTCTGTCTAGGCAGTAGTGCTTCTTGCCAATTACTGCATCTTAAATATTTTAAATATCGTGTCACTCTTCCTCAATGCATTCTTCATTGCATAGTACACCTGATTAGTCATTGCCATGATTTTAGTACATGTATATTTTACGCACTTTACAGCGATTATTTTTAGGCCCCTTTACAGCCCCATCACATCTACTTCTCAGAATTCATCACTTCACTGCGAACTAACAAACACTGGCATGGCGCTCTTTGGCCATACCTGGCCCTTGCGCCACTAAACCACACACATTCATTCGAGACCACCTCTTGAAGGTTATGGTCGACAACGCTGACTGCCATGGCTGCTTTTCGGGGGTGCTGCGCGGCATCTGTGTATAGTATGGTGGGGAGGTTACCGTACCTTGTTTGAGGAGTCTTTGCGCGAGCTTTGCGACGACCGGCATGATGTTCCGGGTGCATGCTTCTGGGGATGGCGGCTACCTTGATATGCTCCCGGATGTTGGGGGCCATATAGATTGATTTTGTAGCGTTAGCTACACTGGCCTAGCCAAGCCCGTTTCGCGCGGCACATCAAGAGCCGTGCTGCGCATGCGCAAGGATCAGTGATGTCACACGGCTTGCGCACCGGAGCCGGCACCTCTCGCGCACTCCGCCGCCGCCGCGCGCGACTCACCGCCGCCGGTCTGCGCATTCCAGAGGAGTGACGTCGTAGCCGTGGTAGACGCACTGGCGCCGGCGCGCGCTCGCTGTGCAGTCGCCGTCTGACACTGCGCTGGAGCCGCTGCGCTTCTGACTGGCATTTGCCAGTGTGGTATAGCCATGGAGAAGGAGAGCGCAAATGCTGCTCAACAGCGCAGAAGAACGGAGAAGCTTGACTCATCGGATCCCGAAGTAGTTGCCTGGCAATTAGCGGTTGAACGTAGGAGGAATGAACAGAAGAAGGCTATATACATGTGCCACATAATACGTATACCGCGTGTGTGTCATTGGAGCAGCAGTAAGCATGACAATCAAGCTAATCCTTGACAATCTAGACAACCAGGAAAGCTAAGAATAATCAGCTGAACCTTTGCTAACGCTACGTATATCCTGGCATAGCCGAGCTAAGCCACTGCAACTTTTTCGTGGCCTCGGCCCTGTGTTGGGTAGCCTAGGCGCGCTAGGACCTTCTTGCCTGTTGGTGTGAGGGCTAGGCGTTCTCGTTGGCTTGTGGGGTGGGCGTCCTATGATTTCTCTTACTGTGTAATGGACTCCTAGGGCTTCGAGCTTGAGTGTGGCTGTTCCCGGTGGTAGGCCGAGCGCTTGCTTGTATGCTTTCCGCAGAAGTATGTCTAGCTGATCTTTCTCTTTGGGAGTGAGGGGAAGGTACGGGGCAGCGTAGGCGATGCGGCTGATTATCAGGGCCTGGACGAGCTGGGTCACGTCGTCTTCTTTCAGGCCGTGTTGTTTGGAGGTGATGCGGCTGACCATTCGCATGACTTGGAAAGTTGTCTGCTTGAGACGTTGGATGGTGTGTGCGCCTCCGCCGTCCCGTTGTATATGGAGGCCGAGGATGCGGACGCGATTTACAGTGCGTATTTCTTTGCCGTCGAGGGTGAGTGCAATGTGGGGTACTTCATTGAGTTTTCTACGGGATTTCTGTCGAACGACTAATAGTTCCGACTTCTCGGGGGAGCATCGGAGACCGCTGCTTCTTGCATAATGCTGGACGACGTCCGTCGCTTGTTGGAGTGCGTCTTGCTTTTCTCCTTCAGAACCAGTGGTGGTCCAGATAGTGATATCATCGGCGCATACTGCGTGCCTGATTCCTGGTATTGCGTTGAGTTTATCAGGTAGCTTCATCATAGCAATGTTGAAAAGGGTGGGTGATAGAACGGCACCTTGTGGGGTTCCTTTGTTGAGAGTAGGTAACGTCGGGGTTCTGAGTGAGCCAATGCCTACTGTGGCCGTGCGGTTGGTTAGAGAGGCGCGTACGTAGTTGTAAGTATTACGACCACAGTTGGTAAGACTTAGGGTTGTAAGGATGGTATTGTGAGCCACGTTGTCGAAAGCGCCTTTAAGGTCTAGTGCTAAGATCGCTCCGGTGTTGTGTGGTGAAATGTGTTCAAGGACTTGTTCCTTAAGCTGAAGGAGAATGTCGTGGGTAGAAAGGCGGGGCCGGAATCCGAACATCGTTTCGGGCAGCAAGTCGTTGGATTCTAGGTAAGGTTGAAGTCGGTTCAGAATAACGTGCTCCAGAAGCTTACCTAGGCATGAAGTCAGTGAGATTGGTCTAAGATTTTTTAAGCTGGAGGGTTTGCCTGGCTTTGGAATGAGGATGATGTCAGCGTGCTTCCAATCCGCTAGTAGCGTACCCGCCTCCCAATGATGATTAAATAGGTCAGTAAGAGATTGAATGTTGCCGTCATCCAGATTGCGCAGGAGCTTGTTATTTATTTTCTCCCTGCCTGGGGTGGTGTTTCGTGTGAGTGCATGGATTGCTTGTTGCACCTCAGAGATGGTGATCGGCTTGTCCAGGTCGTGGTTGTCGCCTCCGCTGTACGTGGGAGGTTGTCCCTGTGTGGGTTTGAAATCTCCTATGTACCGCACCCTCAACTCTTCCAGGATGTCGTCATCAGAACCCGGATGGTTGTGGAGGAGACGTTGAATTCTTTGCTGGCTGACTGCTTTGCTTTGCGTGGTGTCAAGAACATGGCGTAGTAGCGACCATGTTTTGGCCGTGCTAAGAGTGCCCTGCAACTTATTGCATAGTTGTCGCCAATTCTGACGGGTGAGCTCCCCAGCATAAAATTCAGCGGTTGCCGTGAGTTTCGCTATACGTAGTCTCAGTTTCCGGTTATGTTTTTTCCGCTTCCATCTCCTAACAAGGCCTCGACGGGCCTCCCACAAGTGAAGAAGGTGCGGGTCTACTGCCGTAATGTCTGTGGTGAGTGTGATCTGTTTTGAATGTCTGTCTACATCTTGCTGGAGCTCTCGTACCCACTGTTCGAGATCCGCAATAGCCCTCGAGGAGTCATCCGCTCGCTCGTTGCGAAAAGCTGTCCAATCTGTGAGTGTTATCTTTTTTATCGGGCGGCGTGCATGTATAACATACAATGTGGTGGCAAGGATGCAGTGATCACTGCCCAGGGTTCCTCCGTGTTGTGCCAGGTGGCTTGTTGTATCCCTTTAGTGAGGGTGAGGTCAGGGCACGTATCTCTGGAGACGCTGTTTCCTAGACGTGTGGGGTATGCGGGATCAGTGAGGATGGTGAGACAGTGCTGCTGTATCATATACTGGAGTGCAGTACCTTTTGATGTGGCTGTCGTGTAGCCCCATGCCTGGTGAGCCGCGTTGAAGTCGCCTACTATAAGTAGGCTGTTGTTTTTGGCTAGGGTAATCGATTTGGTGATCAAGTAGTCGAACTAGGCCTGCTTCTGCTTGGGTGGGCTGTAGATGTTCAGTATGAAAAGGCTCTTTCGGTCTCTTTGGAGGGGTAGGATCTCAATTAGGTTGTGGTCGACGTCATTGCCGTCTACTGTGTGCTGTATTGTAGTGAGCGTTTTAGCTGCAAGTGTGGCCACGCGGCTTTCAGGCGTGGTAGTATGTGTGTTGTAGCCGGTTTGAGAATGCCGAGAACTTGTGTTCATGGTGAGAGGCGACGCGGTTTTTACGTGTTGACATACGAAATGCGCATCACATGAAATATCAATTACTGCATGGTTGTGTAGTTTTTGTGTTCGTCATTCCATAGGTAATTGTAAACAAGTTCACATGCTTTTCTGACAAAACTGTTCAACCATGTGTTTCTCCTAGTTTGTTTACCGCAGATCAACCTGTCCAAGCCGGGCTTTCTGTAGTAAGCTCCTGTCCAAGCAGCCATGTAGGAAATGAAGAGATGCCAACAGGTAAGATTTGTAAATATTACCATAATTGTTGCGCGAGGCAAATCACTCCTATCTACTGTAGCATTACGTTACCCATGCTCCGGAGCTGCATCCTTCCTCTCCGTCACCAGTCCTGCCTTCTTCGCCAAATTCCGACAAATGCTGTCTCCACCCTGGCATCTCTATCTATATCACTTGCGTCTAGACCGATCCTGCCGCAACTGTCCTTGCCTCTATGCTAAAATGGAACGCTGGCTCTTCGTTGTCCTTTTGCTATCCAATCCCCCTTTACCCTTCCCGCCTCTTGGATTTCTTATCTTTAATTTCTGTTCTGTTTCAGACAGCCATGTTTTACCTGTCAGACAGCCGCAGCAGAGGAGCTGCATTGGACTATGCCGGGACAGCAACGATAAGGTCAGAATTTCTTGAAATTCTGAGACTCAAGGCGCTCGACGAGGCGAGGGCGCGAACGTACAACCACCCGAAGGTGGGACCATCACAGAATAATCTGCGGGACCACAGAAGCAACCTGTGAAAAACCTGTGTACAACCACCCGAAGGTGGGACCATCACAGAATAATCTGCGGGACCACAGAAGCAACCTGTGAAAAACCTGTGAACCACGGGACAGTATCACGAGGTATCGAGGACCACCTTTTCAGGCTAGAACAGTTCGAAACTATTGAGCTACGAATAGCCCAAGGGCGGGGTTTGCGAGGCCTCCCCCAGACGCACACCCCAGAAGGAAAGCCGGGTGCCAGGCCAGGGTCACGTCTGTACCCGTTTTATAACCGGTTGGATCTCCGGCGGTGGGTTTCGAACGAACCACCTCCCGCAGCCGAGGTGGACGCCCTAACCACTAGACCACGGCTGCGGGAGGTGGTTCAGTACCCGCTAACACTAGCCTTGGTACGTCAAGCTACTGACCTCCTGGGTGCTTAATTGGGCACCAAATTAGGTTAATTACATAGACTAACATTGCCAATATTAATACAACTACAGCTACTCAACCTTTTATTTCACGACACACAGAAGCGGAGGTGCAAAACCTCCTCCATCAATTACAGAAACCACGTAACGCAGACAAGGCAATGCAGGCCAACGTACTACATGACATGGCTCAGAAGTTTAAGCTCACAGAACTTCTTACTACAGACTCTAAACTGAATGCCTTCACTGGAATTCCAAATATGACGCTTCTAAACAAGATTGTCCAGCTCGTGGAGAGGCACGAAAGAGAAAACAATTTGGAAGCCACTGCGAAAGATAGAGTTCTTTACGTGTT
Source organism: Dermacentor silvarum (assembly GCF_013339745.2). Taxonomy (NCBI): domain Eukaryota; kingdom Metazoa; phylum Arthropoda; class Arachnida; order Ixodida; family Ixodidae; genus Dermacentor; species Dermacentor silvarum. Next base: position 55,620,096 of record NC_051156.1, read on the forward strand.
TGTTATTCTGAGGCAGGCTATTTCATTTTCATCAGTTGGTGTGCTCTTTGAATGCACTGCGTCATCTGTGCACAGGTATTTTGTTCACACACTTCCTCTTCTTGCAGCAATTTTTCAGTCAGCCATTGAATGGCCCTCAAAACACGAGGTGTTAAACAATACACCTTTGCACTTCGAGAAGTACAGCAGAGTAAGAGGTGTTGTAGACCGCACTGAAATTGCAGTTGAACGATCAGGTTGTGTAACGTGTCGTCTGCTGACGTACTCCCAGTATAAATCAACCTATACGGTTAAATTTCTTGCGTGTGTCAGCCCCGGGGGTACTATAACATTTATTAGTGATGCATTTGGTGGACGTGCATCTGACAAAGCTGTTACTGATCGCTGCGGCCTTCTTGACAAGTTCGAGTCTTTCACTGACGACATCATGGTTGACAGAGGTTTTTTTATTGATGATCTGTGTGCATCTCGTGCTGTGGGCATTGTTAGGCCGCCATTCCTGGGAAAGGAGAGCCAGTTTTTTGAAGCTGATGCCCTGAAGTCTGCTGACATTGCAAGGGCTAGAGTGCACGTTGAACGGGCCATACAAAGTGTGAAAATATTCAACATGTTTAGTGGTACAATACTGTGGCAAATGCTGCCGCATATTGATCAACTATTTACTGTAGCATGTGGCATGAAAAACTTGTGTTCACCAATATTAGCTGACGATAAGTTTTTGTAGTGAGGGGCTGTTTTTTAGTGCTAAATCTGCATTATGAATAAATGGCATGCCATATTGGAGAGCCCTGGATTGATTTCAGTCTTTTAGGGCTCTTTAAAGCACAGTGAACTAACAATACAAAGCAATACAAGCAAGGAAAGCTCCAACAACTGACCGCCTCTTTTTTTGTGTGTGGCACAGTTCTGTGTGGCAAGGCACAATGTTGAAAGAGTTTCACTGGAGACTTAGGTTGCATCCTGCTAAAGTCAGACACACCCCTGAAGTAAAATATTTTGCTGCCTATAAATTGAATATAAATTATGTACTTAATGGTGCATAATTTTACACTAAGTACATATAACTTCAGAAAATGTCATTTGCCCCTATTTTATTAAATGCGTGGTATCGTACATGTGGCATGGCTTTGCCAAGTTTTGTGCACAATTTCACCTTTTGCTTATGTCGGTAAGTTTGGGAAGTACTTTCCTAAAATACACATACTGCAACTTGCCAAGCAGTTCACGCATGTGCTGGGCATCTTTCATCACAGGGATCACGAAGCTTTCTACCTTGGAATGCACAACCAAGTGGTACATGTCGAGGTTTAAAAGCAAGAGGCCCAGCTGAATTTGCGAGTAATAACTGTGCTTAAGTTTCAATGCATAGTTCTCTCCATTTTTGACTATGTATGTCAGTTTTTTTTCTTTTACCAGCTCAGCGATGCTCTGCTCTTTACCCAACATGGGGCACTTAACCTGAGCAAGGTATTCTTTTTATCCTGAATTAAAACACCATCAGGACTGTAGCCTAACCATGGTACCTCAGGGACAACTACGAGCCCCAGCATGCTAACTGTAGCATTTTGCAGTTGTTCATACTCGTGGAGAACAAGAGGTTCATTTTCTTTACCATAAACTGTTGCTTTATTGCCAACAAAAGAGCGGTTTTGATAGATTCTTTCAATTTTTGCCGATCATGTGTGACTCGCTGTTTCTTGAAAAGTGTACAGCTCTCTGCATATGCTACCAGTTATTCTTTTTTTTCTTTCACTTTGCCACAGTGTGCACTGCTGATTTACTGTGCCTTCACATATGTGTTTTGCTCTGTCATCAGTTACACACACCTCATTCTCGTAAAAAGCTCTTTCTTTTGTTGTTAACATGTCTAGAGAGAACCTCTTCAGTGAAGTTGTCATGCCACTGCACACACAGTCAAAAAACTGGAACTTTGCATAGTCACTCAGAGGAGAGTTTGCATGGTCCTGTGTAAATAAAGGGTAAAAAATGCGGGGAACATCTGAATCATTGCTTGCTTGTAGAGTGTGCTGCTTTCGAGCGCATGTCTTGTGTTTAGCTAGCGCAGAGTCTTGCGCAGCTTCAATCAGTTCTTTCAGAATTTCCTTTTGAACGTCTTTTGGAACCTCTTGCTGTGTTGGTCGTTGAACGTGGCAAAATGTGTTTACAGGTCGTGGCTCATACAAGCTTGATGTGGCAGCACGTCCCCACTGCTGCTGGACGTCGGTACAAGAGAGATAATCCAGGCTGTCTTTGCTTGCCCTAAACACGGAAAATAAAATGATAAACAAAACTGAGACTTCTGCTATTTTTTATGTAAGCAACCAAATCAGAGTGGCTTATGCACCACTGCAGACACACTTATACTAACTGGTATAGTTTTAAAAAATTCTCAAGGGAAAACCTATTATTGATAAGGTAAGCATTTTCTTTTGCTCTTTTCTACTCTTAGTTGCTGGTATATGGGTTTAGGGTATATGGTTTTACAATGTAGGCAAAAAAAGTTCTTACCGGTTCAAGTAAATCAGGGTGGCAAAAAAATGCTTGCATTGGCCTAAAAGGCCTGCCTTGCACGTACATGTTCCCTAAAAAAAACACGGGATGCGTCAAACGAGGGCGCAGTGTTGATTTCGGGAAGGGAACTACCCAACTGGCTAGTGTTCACTGCTAAGGTATCTACAAAATGTACTTCAAGACGGGCGTAATGACCTAAGGCACTGGCACCAGTTGCGAAGCTCGTACTACGTTTGCATGACACTGAATCGCGTACAGAGGTGATCCCACTTGTCTACAGCGATTGAGCTGAGCTCTGCGCAATAAATAAATAAATTTTAAAGCAGGTACCGAGTTACGTGGTCAACAACTCTAAACGCACGGAAAAACGTGAAACCCGTTCAGGCACAAGTACTTTGTCCCTAGTCAAACAGCTACGCTAAATTTCAGTTCATTTTCTCCGCCGTACGCTGCTCGAGGCTCTAGACGAGCGTGATCACCCCTGCACGTTACGAGTTTCGTAAATTGTTGTATTTTACAGCCTTTTTTTAAGTTTACTATGCGAAACGCACTTAACTTTGTTTCTTAGTGCACAGGATTAATTTGCTGAAAACAGGAGCACTTGAAGAACAGCTCACATCTGTTACCGGTATGCGCTTGCGTTTACTGTGTGCGAAAACACAAACATATGACTTCATGCCCGTGAGCATTTTCAAGGCTAGTAACGACATAGTGACCTTTACAGAGCCTGTATCTTGACGTACTGCGACGTTCACGCAGTGCGGCGGGCCCTTGATTGCACTCGTCTGCATCTAGGCAGAGCGATTCGACGCTGACCTCGGTGTCTGTAATGGACTTGATGCCGCAGCGTATGATGTGAGCAGCATTGAACGTAGCTTCGCCTTCATTTACACACCGTTGCGTCTCTTTAGCGAGAGAAAATATGGTCTGCAGCGAAACTAGAGGGCCTGACGTGCTTTGCTGCTCGAGATGCGCACGCTTGCGAGATCGTATTATCACCGTCTCGGCAGCCATTTTGACCTACCGTCGCGCCGCCTATAGTCGCTGGAATAACCGAATAGAGGGAGGGCTACGATTCTCTCGGGCTAATAATATGCAGCACAACATCATTTAAAAAGTTAAGCACTGCCTTGGTTTCAAACAGAGGTTCTGTGCCAAGCAACAGTGTCGGATGTAAGGGGGTATGTTGTTTGTATGTTAAAGGAAAGTGCCTTCTACGCTCTGTTTCTGCTTCCCAGCACACCAGCAAGACGTGGAGCACGATCAGCCTTTCGCCACATCTGCCAAAGAGGGGGAGGTTCAGCGCCAGTTAAAAGGTATGAGTGTGTACCACATGTATGCCCTATTGTCAGTCGGCAAAAGAGAACTTCAGATCGTCGTGACTTTGTCAATGATGGCCAGTTCCCTAAAAGTGACTTAATTATATGAAGCTTGTTCAATGTTTGTTGATCCCATAAGTGTTGCGAATACTTTCGGAGTTTTTTGCGCAAGAATGGCGTCAAGTCTGTGGCAGGAATGGGTATGGACGAATTGCTAGGTTTTGTTGCTATGGTAGTTGCCATTTTGTCTGCAAGCTCGTTACCCTCTATACACCTGTGCTCAGGAACCCAACACATTACAACCTGTTGGTTAGAGGCATACATATTGCAGAGCAGAGAATAGAGGTCTTTTATAACAGGGTGTTTCTGTTTTCGTAGTGATTTTAACGTTTTGACGACACTTACGGAATATGTGAATATAATAGCCTTTAGGAGCTTTGCTTTCCTAATGTGTTTAGCAGCTGACAGTGGGAGCGGCGGCAGGGCGCCCTTGGGCGCGGCCGGTCGAGACTGGAGCTGTGGCCGTGGACCGCGGGACCGAAGCATTTTCCCACATTGGCGCCCGTAACGAGGGGCCCCGGTTGCGTTCCAGGACGGAACACGGTCGTGGAGAAGGCTGGAGGTACCTACCTGTTCCACGGCTAATAGCAACTTCTACCGGGCCATGGCGCGTGACCATTTCCGCGGTGCGAGCTGTAACTCTGGGGTTCGATGACGTGCGATTACGCCGGTTCCTCCTCCATCGACGTCATCGAGCCTGGCGTGGGCCCTGGTGATGGCATAGTCTTCTACGCACTGCTGCAGCTCCCGGCGCCGCCGTTTAAGAAGGGCATCGCCAGCACAGGTGACATCATGCGCGGGATCGCGGCAACACCACCCCAAGTGCGGCTCCGTTCCTCGGTGCATGGTTCTCTCGTGATCTACTGCGGTGCGGTGTGGTCTCTCGTGGCAAGGCATTGAGCGGGCGGCGGCTCCTTCCGGCGACCTGCTGTGTGCACTCATCAGAACGAGGTCGAAGACGAAAACTAGACTAGGTGTGCACCAGGGGATGGTTTAGGGCCTTTCGGTTCCGGAAGAGGAGTCAGTCATGGAAGCGAGTAAGGTTTAGGGCCTGCGGGTTTCTGGAAGACCTCGGTGACTCGGCCTTGACGGCTCCGCCGATCCACATTCGGTGCATTATCGGTCTCCAAGGTTCGCCCGCCGGAAGGACTGTCATGCCGTCACTGCCAGCCACCGTGGGCCAGTGCCGTCAACGGCACCTCGTTTTATAATTGATTGCTCCGAAAATTATTAGGTTGAAACAAGAGTTTTATTACAATTCAATGGTGATTTTGAGTAAACGCACGTGAGAACACATGGATATGTGGCTATAAAAACTACGAGAACACGTTTCTTCATTCATATGTAGTCCTGACTAGTATATGATATCCCCTTGCAAAGTTGAGATATGGAGGGGGGGGGGCGACGGCATGCCCTTCGCACTGAAATCCACAATATTCAAGAGGCCCTGAATCAGACTGTATGCAAGGCTAATCAACGATATTTTCAATATACGCTGCCTGGCTTTATGCGCAGTGCACCAGAAAAATTCTGGAACCATCTAGCCAGCACAAAGCGCCCCATTGATTGCAATGTGCACAACGGCGTAACTGTCGCTGCGAAGCGATGTATAGCGGAACACTTTAATCAGTTTTTACAGCGTAAGCTGTTATGGGCTCATTCAAATAGCCGTTTCTGGTCGCGATGATGCCGCCGCCGCCCTGTAGCCGCTATAGCGGGAAATGCGAAAAAAAGTACCCGCTCTCCGCAGGGATCGAACCCAGGCCCGCTGCGTGGGAGTCGGATACCTTACCACTGAGCCACGCAAGCTTTTTTTTTCTTTATTACCTTCTTCGCAACAATACATACACCCGTACAAATACAAAGCAGGTCACTTGGCGCTACACAATATTCATACATAATTTGGCTAGACTGTGCTACTTTGAAAGGCCTTGAAAAAGGCCACCACAGACACCAAAACGTCAAGCTCCTGAATCCACTCTGGTGGTTCAATCATGTGCTTTAGGGCATCCCGGGTGTACGTGAGACTTTCAATTAGGTGTTGTCTTGCCGACCTTGCATCTACGCGGGCATTCCTGACATCCATGCGTGTTTTCCACACACTGTTCATACACAAAAGCATTATCATCTCAGCCGGCACTCCCTCTGCGTCTGCGCATGGCAAGAAAAGAATACCGAAAGGGCTTATAGGCAGTTCTTTTTTCAGAGTTCGTTTGAGAACGTCCCACAAGAAAACGGAGTCATGGCAATCCAGGAAGATGTGCTCGATAGTTTCCGATTTGTTACATATGATGCGGTTAACAGACCACGGAACAAATAAGCCTTTACTTTGTAGCCATGGCTTCACAGGGAGAGTACCAGAATGCAATTGAAAAAAGAATGTTTTTGCTGAAGGTCTAACAGGCATATTTTTCGCACGTTTCAAAATATTCCGTTCAGGTCCTAAGTTGTATATCGTGCGATATACAGGACATGGTAAGAAAACATCTACAAGATCCCGATAGAGTTTTTTTCGCGTCACAGAAGACAAAAATTCATTCGAAAAATGAGCTTTCAGTAATGAAAATGACATAACAACTTCCTTCAGAAATCCAATTGGCGTTGGTGTTCGTTCATTTCTTGATGAAACAACCCATTCAGGCAAGGAAGAACTTAATCTCACTTGAATAACAGTACGCAGAAATATATCACTTTGATCCCGTAAGAAAAAGAACCTACTTACGATCTGTTTCAAAAACAAATGTGTTAGCCCGAGTCCCCCATTCTTCAAAGAATGAAACAAGTTACATCGGCTAGTTGTTTCCCAAGTAGATCCACATATAAATACTGCCAACACTCTATGAAATTTCTGCACCGAAACTCTTGCCATGAATAATACTTGTAGTACATAATACACTTTTGTAACTAAAAACAAATTGCACACACTAGCTCTCGAAAACATCGAGAAATTATGCCCACCCCATTTTTCTTTCTGGTCTTTAACTCTTTTTATTTCTTCGCTCCAATACTCTGCACTGTCACGATAATGTTGCAATGACACCCCAAGTTATTTTGCAGGGATAACGCTCCAATTTATGTTGCAAAAATAGCCGGGTGTCTGGCCAGCTGCCGTGCCATAAGCCTAGGCACTTAGTCCAGCTGACAGCACTTCCAGTTGCGGCACAAAAAGAAACAACCTCTTTCATAGTTTTCTCCACACTCTCTGTATCTCTGCAATAAATTGCCACATCATCCGCATAAGCCAGAACTATAGTCGCAATTCTTGAATAGATAAATCCACGAATAGATTCGCTTCTAATTATTTTCAAAGTGGGTCTAAATACAAGGCAAACAGAAGAGGCGACAAGCAGCATCCCTGTTTTACTGAAGACTCCACTTTTATACTGGCGCTTAATTTTCTATTAATTATTCATTTTGCAGTGAAACCTTTGTACATCATTTTCACTCCTTCTGTTATCAACGAAATGGCATTAACATGTTCTAAAAGCAAGAAAATGATATCATGGACGACTCTATCAAAAGCCCTTTCAAGATCAATTTGTATCATGGCCACTCGGCCCTCCTTTTCGTCACAACATTCCAGTATGGCCCTTGCAGTATGTATACACGAAAATATTGATCTGCCTTTGATACCGGAGGTTTATGGGGGCCCACAAGTTCTTTTATCACAGTTTGCAATCGTCTCACTAATACTTTAGTGTAAACTCTATAGTCCGTATTTGTCAAGCTTATTGGTCTGTAGGATTCAACCGCCAAAAGCCTCGCTGGGTCTTTCGTGTTTGCTTTCCAGAAGATACATCTAAGTTGCGCAGCGTTCGCGATAAAAGTGCCTTGCTTTTAAGTTCGATTGTCAGGGAGCAAGACTTTGAAGACATTGGTTGTGTGTTGTCAAGAGAAAATCATGCCGCTTATGCGCTCTACCAAGGTGAATGTCATAGCAGGTTAGACAGAATTTATGCTCCATTAACCCTTGTACCTTTATTCTCAAATTATCAAGTGATACGTGTTAGCTTTAGCGATCATTGCATGGTTATGTCAACGATAGGAAAGAAACAAAGGACACCAAAATTCAACTAGGATTTATGGAAGCTAAATGATAAGATTTTGCAAGATGAAGTTTTTAGAAAAACATTTCAAGATATGCTCGAAAATGTGCTCAGCACCACTACGTCAGCGTTTTTCATTGCAGAATGGTAACTCTTCAAGACAGAAGTTAAAGTTACCGCAATTGAGAGAGCATGTGTAGTCCAGCATAAAGAAAAAGAACGTCAAAAGGAATTACACCTCAGTTTAAAATACATGCTCTGCGCAGAAAGCTCTTCGCCTGGATTATTTACGAAAGAAATCAAACAAGTCTGAGCTTGAAGTTATGGATGAAAGAAGTACAAGGGTGCGGTATCAAGGACACGGGCAGAGCATTTATCGATGAGAGAGACGCCAACCAAGCGAGCAATGAGCGATGAGAAAAAAACACGCGGCTGCCAAAGAAATAAGGGAAATAAGATATTAAGGGGAAGTCACTAATGATGTTGGAATGATAGAGCACGCATTTCAGTCTTATTATGAAAGTCTGTTGGGGAAAAAGACCTGTGATATCGAACGTTCTAAGGCTCAATTCTTGCCCTTAATTAGAACAGTATCAGATGAAGTCTGTGAAGCGCTCGAGAGACCAATAGGCCTTTCGGAAGTTGAGGATGCGATTGACGATCTCCGTCCCAGCAAGTCGCCAGGGCCTGATGGTCCCGGAGGGGCTTTCTATAAGAGCTTTAAAAGGGAAATAGCTGTAGCATTACACCGCGTGATAAGTGAGATGTACGAGAGCAAGGAAGCGCCTCCTTCTTTTCGGACATCGCACGTTATTTTAATTCCTGAGCCACGCAAGTGCTTGCTATCAGGCAGAAGAAAAATTCCTTTTACACCCGAGCCTCCGCCAGTATGGTGGCGCCATCTAGTTAACGTGCCTGCAACCGCCGCGTGCGACGAGATGCGATTCAGACGAGGCGCGCAATCAACGCCATCTCGATGTTAGATGTGCGCCACGTACTCTTTGTACCTCTTCGGTACACGTTATGGCGTCTCCTCGCAAGGGACGAACCGCTGCTGAAGAAGCGAATCTTAGAACTACGTGCGCGGCTACAACCAGGCATCACCGGGCTCAGCAGACTGATGTGCAGAGAGCATTACAACCGCAGCTCGCCATCGCCGGGCGGACAGTTCAGATCGTTCTCGTCAAAATCGAGGCGAAGACACTTTGCCGCAAAGACCTTGTGCGTGGTGCCGAAATTGGAGCTACTCTTGCGCCGCTCAACCAGCTTACGCTGTAACTGTGCTGCGTGTGCTGCGCAGACCTGTAACTGTTTTCACAGCGCATCTTCAAGTGTCTCGAACAATGTACCCTTCAGCCCTTGCTATGCTGACCCTGCGGTTGTATCGATGCCTGATGTGGTTTCTATGCTGCTACATTTAAAAACGAAATCATCACCGGGACCGGATAACATGCCAAACGCCTTCTTGCACCGCTTTGCAGAAATTATTGCACGTTTTCTAGCGCACACTTTTAGTGTATCTTTATCTTCCACCTCCCTTCCCAAAGACTAGTGATAGGCTCGGGTTGTACCGGTGCTTAAGACTGGTGACGGGACTTTGATAACCAACTGTCGACCAATCTCCCTTACTTCATCTTGCTGCAGACTATTGTAACATAATGTAGCTAACCCGATAAAAGGATTTTTAAGTGACAACAGCATCCTCACGCGGAACGCATGGCTTTAGGAAAGGGTTTTCCACCGTCACCCAGTTGACTTCAGTCATCCTTAGCTTTGCTAGCATTCTTGATAAACCTGGTCAGATTGGTGTTATATTCTTTGATTACAGAAAAGCATTTGATCTTGTTTGTCGCCATAAGTGAATGGAGAAGCTCTAAATAATAAATCTGCTGCCATACTTAATTAGCTGGATCTCTGCATACTTAACTAAGCGCACACAATTCGTCAGCAAAAGCGATTGCCCTTCAGATGAAGTGCCGCGTACTTCCGGTGTTCCTCAAGTCAGCGTGCTTGGCCCCTTGTTATTTTTTACACACACACACACACACACACACACACACACACACACACACACACACACACACACACATATATATATATATATATATATATATATATATATAATGCTCGTGACAATATTGTAGAAGTAATCGGTGACCCCGTTCTAATAATGTTGTTTGCAGAAGATTGTGTTTTATTTACTGGCATTAAATGCCACGAAGATCAAGTCATCTTATATTCTACCCTTCAGAGCATTCATTCATGTTGCCAGCAGTGGAAGATGGAGCTTAACACTAATAAAACAGTTTCTATGAGAATAACTAAGAAAAAGCACCCTTATGATCTTGCATCTCCACCCTTATTCAAAGTCGAGGAATATAGGTATCTGGGGATTATCATAACGCATGATCTTTCCTGGAACAAGCATATCTCTACAACATGTGCTTCAGCTTAAGAAAACTTGGTCTGCTCAGGCATAAATTAAAAATGGCACCTCCGGAAACCAATCTGTTGGCTTACAACTGTATTATAAGGCTTACAATAGAATATGCGGCAATTGTCTAGCACCCGTACACGAAACGCAACATCGATCCATTGGAAAAAAATCTGCGAAAAGCTGTACGCTTCATATTCTCTAAATATTGTCCAACAGACAATCCCTCACACTTAATGAAAATGAATTACAAACTAAAATTGCGAATGAAAATTCGAAGTATTTGATTCCTCTATCTACTTCAGAATATTGACCTATCTCTTAATCCCCAGCAATACATGCAACCGCTAACATGGCGATTGAAAAGGCACCGGTATGCCAAATGAATAACTCCGTATTTTGCCCCCCAGGACGAACGCCTTTGAGTACTCCTTGTTTCCTCGCACAATAACTGAATGGAATAACTTGCCCAAATCGCTTCTTAATTTTAAAACTGGAAAAACTGAATGTGTCGACAGCTGAACAAGCAATAGTTGAAAAATTTTGGTACATTTTATTTTGTTTTGGTGCAGGGTTTCTGAAATTGGTTATTTGTTAATTTTCCTACAAGCGTTCCATTGTAATTATTTCTTGTTATTTTGTTTTGGCAGTCACGTGCTCTTGCATTTTCTTGTTTGCTTTTTTTTGTACTTCTGCCCCTCCTGCAAAAGGCCCTGCAGTATTTTCTAAATAAATAAATAAATGAATAAAAAAGGTTCCTCTAGGACAGCAACCTTACGCTTCTGTAGCCACATCAGAAACACACTGTGTATGTGTCGCCATTTAATGAAGGTTTTTCACGCAAATGCGTCCGTGAAGAATGCAGTGCGTATGCGTCGCTTTTCAATGAACCTCTCACCAACTTCGCTGACTCAGTATGTGCCGCTGGGTGGGCAGCAAATGAGGGAACAATATTCAGCGTTCGCAAGCACCAGCTGGCCACGCTTCTCGTCTCGAAGGCGACGCGCACTTCTCGGCAGCCCCACAAGCTTGCACAGCGTGGCCAGAAAGATGCGCGAGAGGAGCCTGGTTACCGCATTACCGTTTCTTGTCGTTCGCACGCCCCGGTGCCCCATGAATTTGGGGCGCCACACAGATGCTTCGCGGCAGCGGCGATCGATGGCGCCCAGTGTTCATAAGGAGGCTGGAAACAAGAGTCCCGCTGCCAATAAACGCCTCATACATAACTGATTTGGACAGAGGAAATACGTTGTGGCACTGTATTGTTTCAAGGCTAAACGCATCACCGTCTATAGGCATCGTGAAATAGTTCTGGCGGATGTTTTTTAACAAGGGAGTAATATAGGGCGGACAAGGAAGGCAAGACAATTCATAACCTAATGATGACCTAGATACGATATAGGCACGAAGTCTGACATGGGACAGGCATCGCCTATGCACGGGGGTGATATATGCCCACTAGTGTTAAGTGTATGCGCAGCGGACTGAAAAACCAGAAACTCCAAGTGTACACCCAAACGTAGTTTTTAGCCGAATAGCTTTCTTCGGCTCCTCAGAGCACTTTTCTTTGCTTGTGTATAACCGTTTGTATGGCCAGTTCCCGAAAGAAGTGCACTTTAACAAAGCGCCTCGAAGCGCTAGCAGTTACGAGGTAAGAATGCAAGGAACTTGCGTGTAACGCACACGTCAGGTGTTTCAAACCGTTCATTTGGCATGGTAGACTCATGCGTGTGATGGCGACCTAATCGCACCGCATCAGATACTTGTCAATAGATAAAGAAGCAGCAATACCCTTAACATAATGATGCTGACTAGCCTGTGCAGTAATGGGGCACTCAACAGCTAGATTCTATTTTGAACCGGGTAGAAGACTCGTGCTATTACTCGAATTATAGAAAACAAAAGATAGTGTTCCTCCCTGAATGGCGATGTTAGAACGCTTGGTTACACTAAGAGGATTTCAAATGTAAACGCCGGTGACCACACGACTTCCGACGTATGTGCCTTGCACTGACCATTTTTATCGTAAGCGTTTTTTGGCCCTTGTCATGTGTTGAAAGGGTGCTTTATATTAGCAAAACCGGCAAAACAAGTAAGTGTGATTGTGGCCATGGTTACAGCAGTGGGCTGCTCTGCTGGAAGTCAGAGGTTCGATCCCACCATCGTACATCACCCAATTTGGAAGTATGTAAGAAAAAAACTCCAGCTGTGCTCGCGGCTGCGTCACTGTGTGCACGAAATCGCATGTGTGTGAGTGTCTATATAATTAGGCAAATAGCTTTCTGGAAGCGGTAAGCTACTCGCTTACATTGACAATTAACGTCGATGGTTTTTGTACAATTTTTTACTGTTACATCCACGTATAATAATCATGATCAGCCAGAGACTTCTAACACGAAGTAAATATTTGCAGGTCATTGAAAAAGAATTGAGGTGTAAATACTATGGAAAATATATTTTACTCGTTTCTTCAATGCCATAGCAACTATTTATTTTATCCAATACATTGTTCAGAAACGCCCTGATAATACTACATTACTTGGTGCAAACACATCTCAGCTTCAAGAAGCCATCGCAGTACCCTGCTCGGCGACTAATACGTCTGCAGTGTTCGTTGCAGCTTGATTGCGAAGGGCATCCGAAGCCACGACCTGAAAAAAATTGAAAACAAAAGGAATTTGAAAGTGTGCGTTTTCTAGTGTATCGATGAAAGTTGGTGTAAATTGCTAACTAAAACAGGCTCTCTGTTCTTTCACGCTCACAAGACGACGGAAATTGTGTTCATCTACACTCGCTGCGGTGATAGCTTACATAAAGTGAACAACCTCAGCTACAAGGCTTAGATTTACTGAAAGCACATGGTAAGCGTGTCCACTGAGCACATTTGCAATGGACACGGGGATAATCTGGGGAGGGGGGAATGGACGCTTGCACAGAGTTTCACATTATGCCCCATAGAAGCACTTCAATTATGATTTTTATTCATTACTCTTTCTATACCGGATACACTGGCGTCTTCCTAGCCATGCGGCGTGCATATGCTCCAGCGAAAAAGCGAGGCTGCAGGAGATGCGAGAGATACCCGAGATATTGACCCTTTTCGGGGAGCAGTTTGTTTTCGAGAAACGAGATGGCGCTCACGGCGGCGCGCCATACGTCTCCTCAGCGATCGCGCACGAATACGAAGCCATTACCACTTCTGCCTTGCTTCTGTGCGAACAGCTGTCGGAAATGCAACTGAGTTTTCGCTAACACACTGCGCTCCAATCATGCTAGATTGAATCATGTGGATTGAAGACGTGTGCAGTAGTTGGCTGCAAGAATAGTGATTGGCATGTTAAGGAATAGAATGAATCTGTGTGGCCAAGTTCGCGGACCGCTGCTGCAACTGTCCGAACGTGTTACCGGCACTTCGTGATGTACGGCTTTCTTCGAGGATACAGAAATTTGCTCATCCGCCAGCCTTGTATCGCTAACCTTCAAAGAATGGGCTCCAGCCCCTGTACGCCGGCAAGAGTGAGTACCGCTCGTTAAACAATGACAAAGGGAGTAGCGCCGCTTCCTGTCATAGTAAGTTTCTTGCACGTTATCTATACACATCTGTCCCAAATGGCAGAAAAACTTACGCCCACTCTATCGCCGACGTATCAAGAATAAGTGAATGGGCGCACACTTGAATATATGCTCACTGTATACGCACAATAAATGACGGACTACACCGATGGCTCACGAATGGTCGAAGCTGAATGTTTCGTGACGGTCCACAAGAGTAAGCGAGTTACTAGCTCTAATATATATTTGCTACGAGGTATTACAATGTACAAAACAGCTACGTTTCAAGCCTTGTGCGCAGCAAGAACAAATCTATCGGAACTGAGCACACCCGCGAGCGATTAGGCAGAAAATAATCAGATAGTGGCCGCACCGAGGAACATCACCTGAGTCAGAAAACTGACAAGCCACTGCTTCAGAATATTTGCCGAATAAAGAACAAAGAGGAAAACACACTAATCCTGACTGAATTCATGAGCGGAATGTTTGGATAGCTTGGAATACATATTTAGTCCCGCTTTTAGAACAAGCACCATATACGCTGCTTGCGCCGTTTGGGCATAGCTTAATCAGCTCCGAAAGCGCTTTTGCATGTTCTCTGAAGCTGTGATCAAAGCTTCGTGTCGTCCACCTAGTCACCGTCTACGATATTTTCGAAAACAGAGGTTTTCTAAGCCGCGCCGGCGTCATACACTTCCATTGTAAACAAGGAGGCAACGGAGGCAGTTGAGGCAAGCGATGGACGCGTCACCACGTGATCAAACATGGCAGCGCCCACGGGATCGCCACGAAAAGGGTCAATATGTGGAAGCAGTTGCCCTGTTGCTTTCATCACCAAGAACGAAAAGATTGCGCTGGTCTCTAAGCAAAAAAAAAAAAAAAACATGAAAGTTTAAAGGAAACGCGACTGAAAAAAAGAACGAGCCCTGTATCAGTGCGGCATTGTCGAGCGTTTTTTCGAAATATGACTAGCTTGTTGAACCCGTGCCAGCTAACAAGCTACGCAACGAGGTCGTGAACGTAGCGGACAGCCTAGCAGATGAAAAATTCCTGAGATTTGCATACAGAATCCCCTGCAAGGATTCACTTCACTTCCATCGGAGAAATAGCGAATTACATTACACGACTCAAAGAGCACAATCGTGACGTCGCGAATGGTCATAATTTGTCCAACGCGCTCGCGCAACACGTGCATCGGTGCTAGCGCGGAATCGATTGGGATAATGCATCAATTATCGCAAAAGAGAAGAACGTGGCAAGGACGCTTCTGCTCGAATGACTACTGATACATGCGACACACAACACTATCAACCGTACGGATGGCATCATGTCCCGGGTTTACTTTCGTTTCCTCCCGGACGTGTTAAGCTTATACACAGCCTACCACACTATGTCAGCTGCGTTGCGAACAAATAATCCATAACGGTTTCGAAACGTAAGCAATAAGGTTGATTTGGTCAGTACCGGTACTATTTTGTTTTTGGAAAACATGCTACCTCACTACACGAGCTGTCGTTGATCTTTTGACTATGCTCGAACACCTAAGCGATGGCAAAATTGTAATATTAGGGAACCAAAGCGAGTAATTACAAGGTATGTTTGTGTGAAAGTAACGTTGCTCTGTTATTTGCGCTGAGATAAGTTTAATTGATTTACCGACCAGACACTCTGGTAATCTTCGGTGGGGTTCGCTTATTTTCTAAGAACTAGACTGGGCACAGCAAATACTTACGGACTCTGTCGAGTGGAGTATGCTCGTTTTCATTCTCCGTACGGTTTCCAAGAAAATGCTCGTCTGCCAGGAACAAATTTAGTTTTTTTAATACAACTGCATTAGTGCCTGCATGCTGATGAAAATTGTTCTAATAAAACTTCTATAGAGAATGGTCTTTGTCATGGGACGTTCCCGTCTAGCGGAGTACGGGAACTCCCTTTTCAGCGCTTTCAGCGTGCTTGCAGATTGTCTGGTTCGAACGTTTAAATTCAAGTATGAATATCTGTAAATAGGTGCGGCTTTTAAGATAAAGAAACATTAAAAAACAGTGGTGGCACCAAATATGACCGCCAGCCAATTTCCCATGAAAAACTGCCTCAAAGTTTTCATAACATTGTAATCAACACAACTTATTATTTTTTTTTCAAACTAACCTTATGACTCGTAAAGAGTGTCCGTTTTATAATTCATCTGCAAGAACCGCGCGTTCACCTTGCTCTCACAGCCCTTTTATTTACAAAAACATCTGTATAGTTTAAAATAAGCACCATGGGCAATACACTGGTTGATGTGGTGCCTACACAATGGAAAAGTGTGTGGCTAGCGAACATGGACAAAAGGCCACTTCTCTCAGCCCAATATAGGGTCGAGCATTTATATAGCCTCGACGTGACGTGGCTGAACCCTCCGATAGCGGCCTTTCTCGGAAGCCACATTGTTATATTGACCCCTGCCTACAGAACAAGCATAATAAAAAAATCGGGCAGAGTGCATCCTTTGGGGATGAATATGTATATCTATGGTAAATTGATGTCCCTTCAAGTCATCTTGCATATGTAGTTATTATTTTGGTGCGGGATAATTCATAATTAGTAGAGACTTTAAGGGATATTATTGTGTTATGTGATCATGGAGTGTAACTTGTCTGTGTAAGCACAGGTTGAGTGAACCAAGTTGACTACTAGGACAGACAGCTGTCAGCACACGTAACTAGTTGCCGAGGCTAGTACATAACTTGAGCTACTGGGAAGAACCGCGTAAAGACGATAGTTTTTCAGATAAATGCTGAAGTAGACTAACCATGCTAACAGCATCAAAAGGTATTTCTTATAGGTGGTAAAATTTCCTTAATGTTCAATGACTTGTTTACACAAACCACAGATGTTATAAGCCTATATGGCAAACGCAGTGGCAAAGCAAAAAGCTTGGTACCTGCAGGCGCCACCTGAATCTCATAAAGATAGTTCACATCATTTATGTTGCATTTCGTTTTGGTGAGATGTTTAAACAAATTTGCAGTTTTGCCAATGAATGTACCTTTGCTATAAAAAAGAAGGCGGTGGGAGTTTGAAAAAGATAAAGGGAATGAAATGAAAATTTGCTAGGTGATTCGCGGGCTCTCAATGAATAATGGCATCCTGAAACATGTTGATAACAGTGAATACCCAATTAATACGCAAGGTCATTGACCATGTTTAAACTTGTAGCTTGCCCACGATTTATATTCTCTTCGTAACCCTATTGAAAATCCCAGCATTGCCCATCATTAGTTTTATGCTGGGCATGGCGGGAAATGTGCTGGGCATGCTGGATATGATGATGGGTACGATGGAATTAATCGTGGGTATGCTGGGTGGACGGTGGGTGATATAGGTGGTGCTGGGTAGATGCTGGGTAGATGGTGGAATACCCGCTGGGTGACTCGTCTCATGGTGGGTCTACTGGGTGGATGGATGGTGGGTGAATGGTGTGCGTGCTGGGTGAATGGTGGGTGTACTGGGTGGATGGTGGGAGTACAATGGGTGACTATAGAGGGTTTCAGCAAGCACTTTCAAAAATGTTTAAAGGTTACCTGTGGTAGATAGCACAATTCTAGTTAATGAGCTGGTGCACTCGAAGAGGCGGTTATTACTTTCAAAAAAGAAATGCATAATCAACTATGCAATTAGAAAAAATAACTAATTAAGTTTTTAACTAATTAGCTATTGTCCCATATTCCAATTGACAAATTCTAGCCGTTGAGTTCGCAAGGCGGATGCACGAATTATCAGAATGACACCAGTTAGGAGATATTTGTTTATAAAATATTAATGTATTGGTTCATGTATTGGTTCATAAATGTATTCCAGTTCATGATCTGGTCTACTTGAAGAGGGAGACAATACTTGCACAAAAAATTCAAATCTTCAGTTCAAGTATCAGTGTTACACTTTAAGCAGTTAAATCAACATTGGAAGTGGTTTATTTTCTACCATCAGTTAGATTGAACTTCTTCAGTCACAGCTTCTTTGAAACTTCATCATGTTAAGCTCAATGTTCTTACCGGCGCCCAAATTTTCAGAGTGATGCCTGGTTTTTACTCGAAGGTGGTTGCATCCTTTTTCTTTTCTACATAAACATTAGGTTTTTTCTCAAGGGAAACCGCCTGTGGAATGGTCTTGAAACTGAATCTGATTAGTGTATGGATTGAGAAGAGTGTGTATTAGGAAAGTCAAGCTTTTTTCACGACTGCTTTCTCTGCAAAACAGCTGGGAATGTGCTTGCATTTTTGCAGGATTAAGTATATTTATATGTTCCCAAATGCTACACAGGGTGTTCATTTTTATGTTCATTTTGTGAGATATATCTATTGAATAAACCAAAATTTTATTTTTCAAGATCGCATTTACCTTCATTTGACGAAGACGAGTCGTTATTATTCTCCTCAGTTGCTCCAACAACTACAAGAATCACTGAAAGGAATATGAAAGAGAATTTTAATCACGGGAGTAAACCAGAAATTAGGGCTGTTTGCCTAAAAGTCCGTGTCTTTTTCTCATTAAAGTTGAGGATTAACATTTTGCTGAATTTCGAACCAGTGTTAGAATTGCTTTTTCGTTAGTTTTCATGTTTCTTTTCTGTGTCCCGTGTGCTTTTGCAGCGTTTTCCTCAATCATACATTCCTATTTTCTTTACCTTGCTATGTGTCTTGTATAATGCCCAGCGTAAGTGCTTTGAGAGCAGCCCAAAAGTTCCAAAAGATGTTCCGCATTACGATTTTCTTTGTGGTTTTATGCTATTCACTTCTCAAGCTTCGATTACCTGCAGCTGCCAGCCAATATCCTATGATATCAGTAAGAAAAATGACTTCCTTTATTTAGGATGCTGTCTAATTGTGAATACGGACAAGAAATTCTAGTTTTTCTGTCTTAAAGTCCTTCATTCCAAGACCGATGTACGTTAAGAAATAACCTAGCTACCGACCATTCATGATTATAATCACATTACGCGCGAAGCTTGGCATACTTATACGAGGGCGAATTACTAAGTCCTTGCCCCCTTTTTTGAGCCAAATTACGGCTGTAAATGCGAAGTCAAAATTCCCATTGGTGGACCTTTCTTGGACCAGCCCGGCCATATCTCCTGGTTGCTCCGTGGCACGGCGCTGCTGTCAGTTGTTGAAGATGGCGGTTGTGCTTCACACGTCCACGGCGTACGAGCAAAGAAGTGTGATTCGTTTTCTATGGAGCAATGGTTGAACGGCCATCGAAATCCACAAATAAATCTATAATTGGGGAAAGGTGACTCGCTTTTTGAAGGCCCGCTGAAGGAGTTCCTGGCAGGACAGTGATTCATGCAGCCAATACAGCTGTCCGACGGTGGTACCACAGTCAGCCGGACGAATTCTGCCACAGGGGCATCTCTGATTTAGTGCTGCGATGGGAGAAATGTCTAAACAGTTGTGGGGCTATGGAAACATGGTGTAAGGTACGTAGAATAGCACCTATATTTGTAGTTACATGTAGGAACCTTATTTTGGATAATAAAAATAAGGGCGAAGACTTTCTAATTCGCCCTCATACGTTCGCATAGTTAATCGATATGTCTGCATCACCTTACCATGGTACCGCGACGAGAGCAGCGCACGCAAATTGTCTGCGCTATGTAAGACAGTTGTCGCAAATTGCCTTGGTTATATTTGTCGATACTCTGTTTTAGAAAGCTATAGAATGGCACATGCGCACCGTGGCTGCTTTTGTATCGGTCTGTTCGCTCAACAACAGGTTTTGCGATCTAGAATCCAAGGATGTGATAGCAGCTACAATCCCCCAATTCTACGTATGCCGTATACGTAGCGAAATTATTGCCTAGACTAAGCTGCTAAATGAAATCTAATGTTAGCAGGTGAAAAATTAGATGCTTGTTTTGGCACTCTTAGAAGCCACAAGATGTACGAGTGGGTACATGAAAGTATCTTCGAGGTATTTTCATACTGGTGGTCGTTACTTATAAGACCTTATAATATGGTCAAGTCAATTTGTTTAAGACCCCATGAACATTTATTGTTCAGTGCTTGAGCGCTACTTTACGATTTATTTATGACCCTCCGGCAAGAAGACATCTAATACGCTGCACTTGTTTTTTTTTTGCAATTTCTCCTTAGACGGGCTAATCATTTACGTAAGTCAATGGCCATCGGTTATGTGCCAGCAGGGATTGAAACAGTGTTCGACAAGCATAAACTTCATATTTACATTTCACATTACATGACATGGGCTACTTGACTTTGTATTCATTGTCTAACATACCGGCAACAAATTACGGCCTGAATAAAAATAAAGTATGCACTTACCAGTAATAGTGACCAGTGCGAGTAGAGCGACAGGAATCTTCATAGCGAAGCTTCGACAAGCACCACCGACCTTTGAGTTAAAGTTTGCGCGTAATAGAAAGAGAAAAATAGGTGTTTTACTGCTTACATCAGGGTGGCTTGAATAATGTGCCTTTCACTATTATTCTTGATAGGTACTACTATGGCGCAGGATAAAGTGACACCGGCGCTGAGTACTTTCAAAGCGATTATCACGTCAGCGTTCTTATCACCGCTATCAAGCTGCCTTGATACTCCCTAGACGGCGAGACGCATTCAGCTACGTCATTCATGAAAGTCAACGGTGACCGCTTGCTGTGGCCATTAAGAGTTATCCTGTGGTATATGTCGATTATAATGATATTTATTTACTTCCCGTCAGTGATCATTGCAGAGGGATGTCAGACAGGCATATAATATGCTGAGCCATCTGCCATCCCCAGTCATAGCTTTTAGGTTCAACAAGCCGTAGCAGCAGTACGTTCGGTTTAATTGCATACTCCAAATTCAAACTTTACTGTAGAGCTGTTATGTCTGAATGCTTGGCGTACAAGATATTCTGCTCATTTCTGTACCAAAAAGGACATCAATGAGCGAGAAATAGAACAAAATGGGAACTATCATACAAAGCAGCGGATCAGCAACATCAGACATCGAATAACAATTGATACTTACTTCTGTTCTTGGAGAACGTGCATTAGGAAGGACTACAATACGCGCAAGCTTATATACGCGTAGGCGACACCGTCAGCAACTGGTTGAGATCTCGTGACGCACAACTCAAACGTCAGCCGGGAGACACGCGGAAGAGCGAGCTTTCGTATCGTAGAGTATGAATTCCATGAAACACACTTGCAACACTAGTGCTATATTTTGATGATGTTCGTAACGCTCTTACCCCTGCGCCCCCGCCTTCTTTTATTTGATTCATGATAGCCGTATAGCGGGGGGGGGGGGGGGGGGTATGATAGAGTGCGGGTTTTCGGTTTGCGGAGGCTGCAAACGGCGTCGCGCGCGAGATGGATAAACTTGTCAGGCGGAACCCTGCGGTTGGAGCAGGGCTCTGTCTCCAAATGGGATATACGACGTATATTGCAACTTTCACTTCTGTAAAGATACCACGACTTAAAGGCTTGTGTAAATACTGGGTACTTACATTTAAAGCCTCACTGTTTCATGCTTTCGTGTACTCATGCATGATTGAAATCACTCATACGGTCTTCCTTTCCTTCTTATCTCCTCTGTTCTAGCGCTTTAAATTTGATTTTTTTAAAGTTAGCCCAAATTTTATTTCTTCTAGGCTTTCATGTAGTAAATTGAACCATCCAACGAAACACAATGGCTCTTTGCTTGTGCGCATAAATGCTTTTCCTCGGAAATCTGTGCCAATGTGGAAGCTTTCAGCAGTTGAAATAACACCTTCCTAAATCTTTTAAGAAGTAAAGGTACGCTTATGGAGGGAAAGTATCGAGGTTTATTTGATATTGAGATCATATACATGCAATATCAAACAAAACTTGCTGACGACATTGGCCTGCTACATCGGCGTGGTGAATAGTATGTTAAGGGCCCTCTTTATTTACATGAATAAATTAAACTCAAAATCTCCAAGCTACAGAGCTGTTATGACATGCTTAGGTTTGATCAGTGCAATTTCCTCTAGAAGAGAACTGACGCAACATTTTTGCCCATGCTTTCGTTGCTCTTAAATATCATCCGATTCCATAATCATGGTATGACGACTCAATTTTTCGAACGTTCAACGAACCATGAATTATAATGTCTTGTAATGTGACATATTCAAAACGCCAGCCCGATTTCTTGGTGTAGGGTTTGATTACAAGTCAATGGTGCAGGTCACAAAAAAATGCGGTTGGGGTCATGTGGTATAACTAATGCGTGGGTAGGTGCAGAAGCCCAAGTATGGTGATCAATTTGTCGATTTGGTTTGGTTTGGTGTCTCTATATATATAGCAAACCCACTACGGGGGACTGGCCAGAGGGTAGAAAAAGTATGAATACTTAAATAGGATTTTCTTACTTAAGAATGAGATATTAAATGAATTCTAATCGTCAATATTAACTTTCATGCTATAGTACCCCAAATTTTGAAGTTAATATTTTTGTTTTCTTGTTGTGGAAAGTAAAACAGTAGAATTAGCATGGCAGTCTCCTTGTTTCCATTACAAAGTTAAATATGGCATCACATACGTTCCTATTGCAGTGTCCTAGTGCCGACGCCCCCAGAGACAGAATGATAGGTAGCTTAATGGCTAATCCAAGTTGGTGGAGGGGACCTTCTAGAATTCGGTTTCTATGCACGGTGAACCTACGACACCCTATAAAAATTATCCATAGTTTGGGGTTCATTACAATAAAAACATTGAGGGGAAGGTGCCAAACCAGACCTATGGGAATATAAATTAAGCCTTGGTACTCGGCAACGCATTCGCGTAAATGAAACCTCGAATTTTCTTGTTGAACACCATCTGCTGTGCCAAAGAAATCTAATGTTCCGAAAATCGGTGTCATTTAATACGCATGATTTTGCATGTTCTTCTTGGACGGATTTTTTTAATCTTGCAGAAGTGACATATGCCGAACGTCTAAGGATCCACCATACCGGGCCTTTAAGAGAGAGAGAATTAATTTTACTAAAAGGTCCTGAAGGGGCCTGGGCACCCCTTACGGGGCCGGCCCGGTGGCTCCGCCCAGGTGGCTGGCGAGATCCAGTCGGAGCTCGCCAGCCACCTGTTGGGCCTTCTGGACGGCCTGGTAAGATGCCGCTGCTAGTGCATCTGCTGACTCGTTTAAAGTGAGCCCCACGTGCCCTGGCAACCATACCAGATGGATTAGGCGTAAATGTTGGGGGATGCATGAGTAAAATTCTCGGGGAATGATAGATGAATTGGGTACTGATAAAGCGGAACAAACAGACAAGGAGTCGGTTAAGATTACGGCTGGAGAAATAGATGTGGAAAGTTTTCGTAGAGCTGGGATGATTGCCAATCAGTCTGCCTGAAATAATGACGTAAATTCGGGTAGTCGAAGAAAGAAAGACCAATTTCATGATGCCGAAATAATGCCCACTCCTGCTTTCTCTTCACTGATAGAAGCTCTTGATGACACAATAATAAGAAAAATAAGGTTACAAAAATTACACAGAACCAACGCACATGCTTACATCTATGCGAATGGGGTTAAAATGCAAGATCACCCGTGTACCGTGCATTTTGTGCACGTTAAAGAATCCCTAGTGGACAGACATAATCATGCGTCCCCCAATACAGCGCGCCTCATAATCATATCGTGCGTTTGCAATTATACCACCGAATTATTTTATTCCATACGGAGCCTAACATTTCCTGAAGTGCCTAATGTAATGCTATAAATTTTCCCATTTCGTTCCGCTGTCTTTGGCGTAAAGAAAACTGGCGCGCGCATTTGCTCTTGCGTACTCGTGCTATGCCCAATGTCATAAATCTAATTTCTGTTTATTTATTTTACATGTACTGTTGTGGATGTCTTTCATAGTATGGAAATTATAGTCACCATCAACACGTGGTAATCATTGTAAACAGCCAGTTGGCGCTGGTACAATACTTACATCCCGCTTCCAGGCCAACCGCCCGTTGCGGGTATCTTACTTTGTATGAAAGTCACCATCATCATAATCAACACGCGGACACGCTTTTTGGTCAATCCCCGCTGTGTGTATCTGCAAAAGCATAGAAATTGTAACAATCATCGACACGCGACACAGCAAGGCTGTGTTTGCGTAGCATTCTATGGTTTCGCCTGGGTGGAATGGTCAGTCACTAGTGTTCTCACTGAGTAGATTCCTCTACAAGTAAAAAAAAACGCATGTCCAGCACGGGTTCGAACCTAGGCTCCCACAGAGCAGCAGCCGGTGCTCTAACCATAAGGACACACTCGCTTTTCTTTTCTTTTATGGTATTTGTAACGACTGTAAATCATGGGTGAGTAAGATACGATTAATTAAAATGCCCATTTTGCCTAGCTCCAAAGATTCTTCTGCAAAGTACGTACTGCAAATGTACCCGTTAAGGTCTGGTTAATAGGAAAGGCTTTTTGGTATATTTGATAAACTTCGTATCTGCAGTCTACCGAAACTATAGAA
>NC_051156.1:55644602-55711485 GCF_013339745.2 Dermacentor silvarum
AAACACCACAGATTGAACAGACGAGAATACCCACCCCCACACAAGACCCTATCACGCGAAGACGCAGTAGCATGGCGACAATTACAAACCAACACATACCCCCATTTAAGCAGATTACACGCAATACACCCTGCACTGTACTCGTACAAATGCCCCCTTTGTAACGACTACGCTTCCCTATATCACACCACATGAGCATGCCCCAAAATACAGGTAGTCCCGCATATACCCAACCCCACACCCGAGCAGTGGGAGGCCGTGCTGACTAGCTCGCACCCTCGTGACCAGCAACAACTGGTGCGGCGGGCCCGGGAGACAGCAAGAGCCGCAGGAGCCCTGGACTGAGGGCACCTCCCAACACAAGCAGGAAGACGCCTGCTTGTTTTTTTTCCCCTTTTTTTTCTTAATAAATGTTTTTCTCCTCCTCCTCCTCTCGGCATTCTGTGCTGGTGACGCAGTTATAAGCAGGTTGTCATGGCACAGCTTAAGCAGTTGAAGCAGGCTCGCAGGCAGAAATTAAAGATTTAGAAATCTGTAACGGTTTCCAGGATGAGTACTCACCACAGTTTTCGGCTGCACATGGAAAGACTGGGGCACGCAGGCGCAAACCTCCTCCCGAGACACAGCTGGCGGTAAATCGTCTGGTTTCATACCTGCAAATTCATAATCCAGTCGCAGCCGCGTTTGACATACCAACAGCGATACTTACACATTTGTGACAGCTTTGCAATACGTCAGCGGAATCAATGAAACAGGTAAGCGCCGCGTACCTAGCGCACGAATGCAATGACTCGGGAAACTATCGAATGTCGGCACCGCGAATTATTTTTCTAAATTATAAACAAAGGATTACAGTACGTACCATGGCTGGCCTCTGTCACTTTCCTTCTGCTTGGTCGGGGTTCTACTTGTGTTTCGTGCGTCCGAACAGGTATTTTTAATGAAGGCACGGCCCCTTTCTTCAGCCGCGGCAGACGAGGCTTTAGGCTCCCATCTTGAGAAAAACCACAGCACTGCCACACAAGGTTAACAGCGTCAGCACTGAACAACTGGGTGGGCCAAAAACTTACCGAAGTGGCTCCAGAAGTAGTCTTCCTGCTTGAAGTGCTCACTGCAAACATACATGTCGCCGGTGACTTCTTTGCCGATGCGCATCCTTGCAGCTCACAATTTCCGCAGTTTTTTGTGTCTCGGGAACACATAGAGGCTTACCTCTCCCGCTACGGCTCGGTTTGAGCACTGCGGCACGCTGCACATGCGATTATACTATTCGCTTTTTTCCTTTTCGGCGCGTCAATGACTACCGCGAGACCGAACCGCCGAACTGCGTCGCAGATTTCTATCACCGGGTGACTGTTTCGGAGGAGGGCCACGTGGCGCCGCCTGCGTCGCTGGAATGAACGAATCTAGAGAGTATTGCTGCGAGCGTACTGTTTTGTAGAGCACGTCCCTCCACGCCCTTGTGCCCAAGGGTCGCAGTGAGGTGATAGTGTTAATGGAAGCGACGCATCTTTTTCGTATTATATTATAATTTTTTTTCTATAGTATCCATTATGGTCATAGCTGGTATCACTCATTATTGACATTATTTTAAATACTTCTATATTTTACGTACCCTGCAGTGAATATTTTAGGCCTCTATACAGCCTCGATACATTTGACCCCTCTCATTCACCGCATCATCGACTTCCTCATACCATTTTCTTGGCGCTCTTTGGCCATCCCTGGCCCTTGCGCCACAAAACCCCATACATCATCGCCATCATTAAAAAATTATTAAACATGTATCTGCTGAGTACCTAACTTTGTTGTTTTCACCGTCACTCTCTACAGGCATCTTACCTTCCGACTGCAAAGTGGGCAAGGTCGTTCCAGTCTTCAAATCAGGCAACAGAGACACCCCATTAAATTATCGTCCTATATCATTAACCACGGAAATAGTTTGAAGCGCAAGAAACACAGAAACAAAAAAGCACAGGAGACATAGACGAGCGCAATCTGCTCGTCTGTGTCTCATGTGCTCTTTTGTGTCTGTGTTTTTTGCGCTTCAAACTATTTCCGATGTACAACCAACAGGCCCAAATCGCTAGAATTCTGAATATCATTAACTAGTGTCCCCTGCAAAATCATGGAACACGTCATATACTCGCATATCATGAACTTCTTAGACTCAATCTGTTTTTTGCACCCTTGGCAGCACGGATTTCGAAAAGGCTATTCCTGCGAAACGCAGCTGGCAATTTTCCTTCACGACCTGCATGTTAACCTTGACAGTAACCTTCAGACTGATGTCATATTCCTGTATTTTGCAAAAGCATTTCACACAGTTCCTCATAAACGTTTGCTGCTAAATTTTGTCTCAGTTTAATTTACACCCCGACGTACTAAAGTGGATAGAAGCATTCCTGACTAACCGCTCTCAGTTTGTTTTCGTTAATACCCATTCTTCCAGCAGACCCCGCGTAACATCAGGTGTCCCGCAGGGATCTGTCTTAGGACCGTTTCTCTCTTTAACTTACATTAATGATCTACAAACAAATCTATCATGTAACTTTCGTATGTTTGCAGATGATTGTGTAATCTACCGCAGAGTTACCAACAACTTTGACCACACATTCATTCAGTACGATCTCAATAATGTACAAGAATGGTGTAATTGCTGGATATTGAACTGAAATCCTAACAAATGTAAACTCGTGTCTTTCACTCGCTGCCGTAACCCCCTCACATTTACCCATTTCATTGCTGATGTTCCAATAGAATCAGTTCATTCATTCAAATACCTTGGTGTCACTCTATCTTGGGATCTGTCCTGGCGCTTGCACACTACTAACATCATCTCATCGGCTAATAGATCACTGGGATTTCTTAGGCGACATCTACGTCATACCCCACAACAAGTCAAAGCGTTGGCCTATAAATCATTTGTAAGATCGAAACTTCAATATGCATCTCCCATCTGGAACCCGCATCAGATTTATATCATAAATGCACTTGAGGCTGTGCAAAATTGTGCTACTAGGTTTATCCATTCTTCATATTCGTACGACATCAGCATTTCATCGATGAAAGCGGAATCTGGGTTGGAAACGCTTTCTTTCCGTCGACAGGTTGCCACTCTCTCTCTCTTCCGTTCATTTTTTTACAGCGCCCTAACTCACCCACCGTACATCATGCCCCCTTCATACATATCTCATCTCACCGGTCATCCGCTTCAAGTTGCCCGCGCACGTGCCCGGACCACCACTTATCCAGCATCATTTTTTTGTTCGAGCATCAAGGGACTGGAACGGCCTTCCACACGCCATCGCAGCCATCACAAGCCCATATGCCTTTACCGAAGCTGTTGTCACCCATATCTCAAGATGAACGCCTGTTTCTAATGCTTATTTTTTAACCACCCCTTATGTAATACCCCTCCAATGGGGTTTTTAAGGTAATCAAGTGAAGTGAAGTGAAGTGAAATGCCAGCCACCCACTATGGAGCCCAACAAGGGGATGCTGAATAAACTGTAAAAGAGGTCCTGGAAGCGCCAGCTGTGCCTTACTGCTATAACCAAATATGGTATACCCAATGTTTGCTACCCACACAATGTTAACCCTTGCCGCCCAGAAAATCAGAAGTAAAGGAAGTGAGCAGAAGACAGGAAAGGCTGAAAATTGGTCAGAAAAATGAAGATTGGGGAGGAGGACAGGTAAACGCGACTGCCGATTCCCTCCAGGTGGGTCAGTCTGGAAGCGCCGTCTATGTGAAGCAGAGGCCAAAGAGGCGTGTTGCCTCCACCGAGGGGCCTTAAAGGTCCGAACAGCTGGCATCAGCTCAGCTCCAAGGATCCCCCTTTCCCCAAACACGGCAAAACCACGCATAGGTGCACGCGGGAGGTTCCAAACCACATGTGCTCGGGTCCGTGGTGCCGAAACACACCAGACACGAGAAAGCTTCAAAATTTGCACCAGTATTCGTGCAAATTACTAAAAGCTGGCGTTGGTGGCTGTAACCTCCAAGGTTCCTCTTGTTTTTATAGTTTGATGGTACGGGATGCATAAAAAAAGATTGCTGTGTGTGCAGAGGCTTTGTCCATGAAGCTGTCCAGTGGTACGCAGCAGCCACGATATGAGCATGACCAACCCAAAAGATATGAGCATGAGCAAGCGTAGTAGCGGTTACGCGAACCGTATTAAGGGGCTTACGCCATGCCGAAACAGCCTCTCTTATTCGTGAAGCGGCCACTGGAGTGGATGAAGTCTTTGTCGCCAACGTAGTGCTGCGACACGGTGCCTGTGCCTAGTGAAGCCATTCTAGCTTGTTTTTGGCCGAACCCACGGGTGGAATGGCCAGAGTCCACTCCATCCGTTCGCCCAAACTTCCATAAGCAATGGCACGTCTCATTAGCAAGTGTACGGTGTCTATGAGTGGGGCAATATGGATCATAGGAGGATCATAGGGGCTGGCAATCTTGATCATAGGACGATCATAGGGGCTCTTTAGTTTCGGAAATGCACTCTCATAGAAATTATATAACCGAGATGGCGCCAGCAGTGAATTTTGTGCAAGACGCTTTCGCTATTGTTAATACATCATGGACATCTGCTGTTTATTTAATGAATAAAATCTGTAAATAATTTCACATTTTACGCTATTTCACCTCTGTAGACAGCTCATTATGTTTCGAAAGAGCTCGCAACGTTCAGAAAAAGGAAATATTGCATGAAATAGATACCAATACCGGAAATAATTGATGCGATGGAATCCGTCGAATTGTTTTTATAGCCACGTGAAGTCTACATTCATATCTAGGCTTGCACGTAAAAGTTCCCGCAATTCCTTCGAAACGCTCTCATGGGCATTTCAACGCCCCCAAATACATACTAGAACCACCAGCGTGCCTATTTACATTCTGCCTTACTCGTTATTAAGCAAACGAATGATGCCCTAATCTAGGGGTCTGATAATAGAGCTCATATTACATTTATCGGTGCTATATAGAAGGCTTTGTTATTCAGTGAACGTCTACTCTTTTCGGTGTGCCTCCGTCACCTAAGTTTTCGGTGCGGCGCCTTGGGTATTACGTTCGTCAACCTGCGATTAGCATACCGGAGTAATGTCGTTGTCATGACCCCCACATCAGCGTTGTCGTCGCTGTCATCTACATTTAATAGTCGTCATGTCACCGCCTTCATGCCCGATTCATCATTGTCTTCATGCGATTGTAGTCAAGCCGTCGTCTTGTCGCTGTAGCTAAACACAACACATAATCACACCACATACATCCACGATGCACACGATTAGATCTTTTAGATGGACGCGTTATGTCATCTGGTAACAGCGCAAATCCAAGCGAGGCTAGACAGCCAGCTGCGCGCAAAGTGCCTCGCACAACAATGACTTCAGCACTGCGTGGGGCCTGCAATTTCTTTGTTAGAGGCATTAAGCCCACCAACGTCTATGAAATGCTATCACCACAATTCTTAGCATTCTGCTACTTACCCGCCACGGTGACCCAGTCAGCTAAGGCGTTGCGCTAAGCACGAGATCGCGGGATCGAATCCCGGACGCGGCGGCCGCATTTCGATGGAGGCGAAATGCAAGAACGCCCGCGTGCTTGCGTTGTAGCGCACGTTAAAGAACCCCAGTTGATCAAAATTAATCCGGAACCCTCCACTATAGTGCGCCTCATAATCAGAACTGGTTTTGGCACGTAAAACCCTAGAAAGAAGAAGCATTCTGCTACAATACATTGTCTGTTGCCGCGCTGCACGGCATTCCTTAGACACCATTTATAACCACGTCACTATGTATGAAAAAGCAAATATATTGCACCAGGCCTGAAAACATGTCTGTGTAAAGCGTAGAGCAAGGAAATGTGTGTGTTGTACGAGCGTGTCAGTGTGTGTGTGACAACCGCCACAAAAGGACGGCAAGGTAATGGCTTGATGACGGCGACGACTTGAAACAACGGCAATGAAGATAACGTATTGCTACTGTGACGGCACGATGATCATGGTAACGTAGAGAAGACGACGTGTACTTATGGCTACAATGTTACAACTACAATTACGTCAGTGATGAAATGTCATGAATAGGGAAGCGACGACGGGACAAAGACGCGAAAACAATGACGACTAGGGCCGTGAAACACAGCCAAAAATTGTGGCCATGGCAGGAAGACAGCGGGGACGGCCAGAGCATTGCAACAACGACTCGTAGACAAGGGAGACAAAGGGTTTAACTCGTTCCCTACCATGGAGAAAATAGGCGTTTTTTGTATGTTACGGCAAATGTATTTTTTTTCTGAACTCATTGTTTAATGTAATACACAAACAGAAAGCAAGATGAATGCACTTTTTACGCATTAAAGTTTTCAAGATGTATGTCATAAAAATATAAATTGTTAGTTAATGTAAAAAGTTTTTAAAGAGACGCTTGGTATCTACTAAGAAAAAAAGTTACGAAAATTATGAGATCTACAAAATTTATTGCCGTCTATTGGGCACTATCTCCGAAAAATTCAAAATTTTTATTGAACAGGTATTTCGCTACAAAAATTTCACAGCAAGCACCACACTTGGGTGTGCCGGGCTGCGACCGTCGATGTTCCGGGCTGGTTTGCGTCATCGTTGCTTTCAGACTCAAAGTCCGACTAAAATTCAGCGTCCTCTGACTCGCTGCTATTCGATGTGTCGATAAGATTAGCCGCAGAGGCAGCGGAATTGCGATATCTGCGATCTCCCGAAGCGCGGGCGCCCTTTCCGGAGCCGGACATTTTTGCGTTCTGCTTAAACGATCGCGAAACTTCGGAGCTCATTTGAAAACCACTGCTTGGCGGAAGAAAAGCGAACTGCTTAGAAAACAAAAGTATAGTTCCTCCTCTTTCACCTCCGATGATGCGGTGTTTCCGTAAGCGGCGCGAAGGTCTCGAAAGCGGCGTTGCAAACCATCGATACAGGAATAACCATACCCAATTGGCGCGGTACGGAAAGAGTTAATGAATGGATAGATGTAACTATATCAGCAGAGAACCTAAGTGTCGCGTATACGTTTGTATTTTAATTTTTTTGTGTCATAGAGAACTCCATTCCATGAGATGAAATGCAGATGATTCTTCCTCCTCCGGAGAAGATACCAGTACTAGAGTAATTCAACTCTGTTCGGTGAAAGTTCAGGAACTGCGATAGTATAGTTTTACTGTAACACCGTTAGGGAAAATGCGGCGGTGCATTTCGAACACGTAGAAGATGGTTGAGGTAGTTGCACCTGTCCTTATAAAATAATTGTAACAGAAAGCATGTTACAGAAATTAAAAGGGCAGGAATGTCTAAATATTGATGATGATTGTAGTTGTGTATATTTGCATGCCTATTCTCATTCCATGCGTTCTAGTACTTTGTACCTACGTTAAAAACCTAGAAGGCCTCCTTCAGGTACGTAAAGCTATCGTGTATATAAGGGTGCTGATACACATAATAACACACATACTCTAGGACATGGAGTGAGCTTTCCTGATTCATGTAGGTTAAAATACGATTGCCCCAACGACCCTGAGCTTGCAATTTTAAAAGAAGCTTCCATGGACTATTATTCTACAAGCATAGGTGAAGCTGCATGAACCTTAGAAATCGTGCAAGACGCAATTTTAATGCTGACAAAAAGCTCGTAATTATTAGCCCACTCAGTTAAATTGTAACATGAAAAAAGAAACACTAAGCTTAAGGAAGGACGCGTATATTATTGAACTGGAATTACATTCTTGTAATGCGGATACACTGAATAAGGAACGCCTATTACAAGCTAACGAACAATTCAAGAGGCTTGCAGGCAACAAAAATTAGGCTTTAGAGTTTGCTGCGGCTTCTAAGTTCACACACAAAGCGGTGGTCCGATAGCTGCATTACTGGATAAGAACTTGCAAACGGCTTAAAGGTACCTTAATTTGAGGTTAAATGCTAGTATCGCATCACACAATTTAGAGCGACATACATAACAATATATCAAAGCAAAATACATATTCTCAAAGCGGAAGCGCGCAGCCTTGCTAGCAAAGGTTCCGCAAAATTTACAAGCATGAAAGCTCCGCTTGTGCAATTATAGCTGGCGGTGGAAATGATGCATATATAGAATAAAGCGCCTGAGAATGTGTATATTATCCCTCAACTGAATGAATGTATTGCAAGAAACATAAATGTCCTGACTTCAACCAAATATACGCCTTCAAGCGCATCATTTCTTCAGTAGAGAGAATCGCTTTCGAAAAGCGTTCGCCTATTCGCTTAGATTGTCAATCCTCGATGGTTTCCATGTAATGTGTTTATTTCTTAATGTGCCAGAATGTTTTTCTACTCCACTATCATTATTGAGAAAACATTATATGGCTCATGAGGGGGAAACTGAAAAAAAAATATGGGGTTTTACGTGCCAAAACCACCATGTGATTATGAGACACGCCGTAGTGGGGCACTCCGGATTAATTTTGACAACCTGGGGTTCTTTAACGTGCACCTAAATCTAAGTATCTGTATTTCGCCCCCATCAAAATGCGGCCGCCGTGCCCGCGATTTGATGCGGCGACCTCGTGCTCAGCAGCCCAACACTATAACCACCATGACGTGACCATGATGGTCCAAAAAGTCAAATGGGCACAAGTGATCGAATCGTGTAGAAGTTTATTAAGGCACACTTAAATAAGATAGAATTAAGCAACTCGAGCCGACGACTGTTGTTGGGAGCCAAACCCTTGACGTTTGGTGGGAGTCGAACCCAGGACCTTGCGTTAGGCGCACTTTGTGACGAACGCCGTTGGTTGTCACAATTACACACTGCATCTAAACATTTTGGTGATGTAGTTATTGAACGACTGAAAGACCATAGGCATTGCGCGGTGGTCGCAATGCTTTCGCATTCATCCTCGTGGGATAACGAGTGCCCCTCGATTGTTTTCTCTTTGCGGAGAGCCTGGACCAGATATCGAAAGTTCTCGCATGGACTCCGGTTTCATGTTATTTTAAATGCGAAGCATTTCTTGGCGAACATTTGCTACATTGACAGTATCTATTTATCTAGCCGCCTACGACTTTTTGCTCTCATGGTCGTTTCGTTAACTTGGTCTGTACCAAAATTGGTATACTATGGTAAGAATGTATA
The DNA here is from genome assembly GCF_013339745.2 of Dermacentor silvarum. Classification (NCBI taxonomy): domain Eukaryota; kingdom Metazoa; phylum Arthropoda; class Arachnida; order Ixodida; family Ixodidae; genus Dermacentor; species Dermacentor silvarum. The sequence continues at coordinate 55,653,742 of NC_051156.1, forward strand.
ACGAACACAAATAATATATCATAACATGAATGTCATGACATGCGTGTCACGTAGGTCATGAAATAGGCGCCTACGTCTTGGTGCTTTCATGGTCGTCTAGTTAACTTGATAGGTACCAAAATTGGCATAGTATGACAGGAGTGTATGACGAACATAAATAATAGGTAATGACATAAATGTCATGACATGCGTGTCATGTAGGTCATGACAATGAGCCAGCGAAAAAGATTAACACTCAAAAACCATCAAAATTGGTTCGCACGTGGGTAATAAGTGAAGAAAACACGAAAGGATGGTGGTAGAAGTCATAGTCATGAGCATTACTCAGCAAAAATGACAATGACTCAGCGAAAAGAGATTAACACTCAAAAGCCACTGAAGTGGCTTCTGATGTGGGTGCAAAGTGAAGGAAACACAAAAGGACGATGGTAGAAGTCATAGTCATGACCATGACTGAGCAAAAATGGCAATGACGCAGCGAAAAAATATTAACGCTCAAAGCCACGGAAATGGCTTTTGACGTGGGTACTAAGTCAAGGAATCACTAAAGAATGATGGTAGAAGCCATAGTCATGACCATGACTGAGCAAACATCACAATGACTCAGCGAAAAAAGATGAACACTCAGAAACCACTGAAATGGGTTCGGACCTCGGTACTAAGTGAAGGAAACACTAAAGGATGGTGGTAGAAGTCATAGTCAACATGACTCGCAAAAACCTCAATGACTCTTTGAAAAAAGATTAACACTGAAAAACCACTGAAATGGGTTCGGACATCGTTACTAAGTGAACGAAACACTAAAGGATGGTGGTAGAAGGCAGATCCATGAGCATCACTCAGAAAAAACGTGAATGACTCAGCGAAAAAAAATTAACACTCAAAAACACGGAAACGGGTTCGCAGGTGGGTACTAAGTGAAGGAAACACTAAAGGATGGTGGTAGAAGTCATAGTCATGAGCATGACTAAGGCTTTCGCCTTAAGGTCTCTTGGGTGAAGCTAAAGGGACTCCTGAGGACTCATGACATAATGTCATGACATGCGTGTCATGTAGGTCATGAAAGAGCCGCCTACGTCTTGGTGTTCTCATGGTCGTTTCGTTAACTTGGCAGGTTTACCACACTGCTTTGCATAACATCGATTCCCACAGCGCGTGGGATCTGCCGGCTTTTTTTCTTTGTGAAAATTACCCAGCGCGCGAGCAATGGGAAACTGTGCGTGTTTGTGTATATATGCGTGAGCTAAATGTGCAATCAATATAAGCGTATTCAGAAGGTTGACGACGAATGTGCGCCGGTCACAAAATATCTCACTCCTCCAGTAGCCCTCAATTCTTTATATGTCCGTAGGTACTCGTGCTTTTCGGTGACATGCACGTCATCGCAGAGGCACATGGAAGCGAGCAAAGCGTAGCGAGCAAACGACAAGTAACGAGACAGACACAGGGGGCCCTGTGTTTGTCTCGTTACTCGTCGTTTGGTCCTGTGCATTTCTGGCGCTGTCTTTTACTTGATGATGAACAACCAACTAGCCCAAAAATTCGTCCTTACCAGTAACATTCAGGTGCGTGTTACAGTAACCAAGAGCGCAGCGTTTTAGGTCTGCCATAAATCATGAAATCGTTCCTGTGCACAATTGTCTAATTTACGAACTTTCCATTCTCCAAGTTACATGAAATGAAAGATTTTCTGTTGCCTAACTGTGCAATGAATGAATCGCGAATTTTGCACAGCAATAAATGACATGGAAATCACTAAGCGCCGCCATTTCGTCCGGCGCTTTGTCCATTCTACTAGAGTTTCGGTATTGGTTCTGCTTGAAGTGCTTGTAGACAGCACGTTTTCTGCAGCACTGAAAACGATTTTTACGCCCCAAAGGAAGTTTACTTTGTCTGAGGGTCATTGAGTTAGGATGTGGAGTGTTTTTGTGCGTGCCGAAAAGGCAAATGTTCGTTTTATGTCTTACTCCACCTTCAAAAGTGTTCGATAAGAGTCCATGCATTCATGTGATCTAGATGCCTTACTTCACCATGGCTCGTTTATTATTCAGAGTTTAGAACGCGAGGACAGCGGCGACTACACCATGGAGAAAGCGGGAACGACGATATTACGGAACTAAGGAGCAGCTACGGCGGCATGGCGATGTTGCAATAAAACGTTGTATTATAAGCTGAAACATACGTGGCGATGACAATGTTGGAGAATCGTGATGATAGCAATATACCGGCGACGATGGTATAACAAGGACGGTGACGACATGGCGAGGATGCGGGCATAACAACGTTGACAATAAAACGACGGCGATCGAATAGCGAGAATGGTGACATGCGACAACTATCATTGACAGGCCGTCGCCATCACTGGGCTGTCTAGAAAAGTTTCGCTAACAAACCTGCAATTATGTTCTTTCTTCAAAATGGTTCGATCTTTTCGATTAAATAAGGAACACGATTCAACCATGTTTCCGCAGCTTTCGAATGCCGAGTTCTGTAATTATGGTAACCGAAACGTGGTCAATGCCTTCATTGCATACGTTCCAGCTTTTTGGTTATGAGTCCTTTTTCTGCAGTCGTCGGGATGAGAAAGGAGCGGTGTTGCACGTTTGCTCAGAGGTGATGCTGTGGAAGAACCGGTTGACGAGTTCACTTATTCAACTTCAGATAATGAGATAGTACCAATGCAAAACCATAAAAATTTATTCTTTCTTCTGTACAGACCACCATCTGGTGATGCAACCAGATTTCTAGCTTTTTTGCAAAACTTTGCAGTTACTAAATAATGAAAAAAATTATCTTGTGTTGGGAGGTGGCGTTAATATCAACACGCATTCTTCTTCCCGGTTGCAAAGGCATTTCCAAAGTTTAGTTGCAACGAACCTACCAATTGCAAATACACTATGTACAGCGACGCGCGTGACTGTTGACGGCGTCTACTTATTATATGTACTTGTTACAAATATTATTGTTCACTGATTAGTCGCCGACGTTGTGTACGCAGGTATCAGTTACCATTTGTGTATAACTTTGCTACTGAGTAAAATCCATCGTGCGACTCAGCAAATTAGGAAACCAGCTTTTGCACATTGTATTCCTCCATCAAACCTTGAAGCCTTTCGCCATGCGATTGTTCAGCAAACTTGGCTCTGCGTTTACCGAGCACAAGACAGTGACTCAACATTTTCAGCTTTCATGAATATTTTCAAAACATTACATATAACGCACTTGTCATAAGCAAAATACTCAATGACTTCAAGAAGTTGAGAAATACTCGAGCAAATAAGGTTACTGATACAGAGGATGACTGTTTTAGAGCACTGCTGTTAGGCACCCGTTCCTGTGGCAAGCGTTGGCGATCTTGGCGTCCCTTGTGACCGAGCGAACGAGCGCAGTGAAGAATGAAAGAGAGAACTCGGCGCGAAGCGGGGTATGAACGACGACGATAGCGAAGAGAGCGCAAGGAGAAAAACGGAGGAGGAGGGTACGGTGGAACCTTGAGGCAGAAATCAAAGGAGGAGGGTATGGCGAAACCGTGAGAAGAAAAGTGTAGAGCCGCGCAAGACGGGCTCTGCGGCGACGATGGCTACGAGATGGCGCCAGAGTATTGCGCTGCGTCTGTTCACGCATGACGCCACCGATACCATATAAGGAAACATAGCACTGCATGAGCGGAGGTCTGTCTGCGCGGCTGCTGTGAATCGCGCCCACGCGTTGCCTCTCGCGATCTACCGATTAGCGAAACAGTCACGCGACACTTCGCTGCGTTTGCAACGTGCAGTGCCAATATATCGCGAAATGAAAACACCTATAAAGCTGCGATCAAATTTCGCATTACGAAGTGTGGTAATCGTCGTGAATATTTTAGGTATGTTTAACGACCCTGCTAGCCAACGAATTGATGTAACTTGGAATAAATTGAATGCATTCTTACAACCTACTTTTAATACAGCCATTTCAGATATTTTATATCTACAAGATCAGCAACTTTCTATAGATGCATTATCATTCGTGTTTATTTATTTCTACGGCCTAAAACCCCATCAGAACCACGATCAGAGCTTCCACAGACATTCAATTCCTACAATAGGAATGGAGCATCTCTTTCCCTCGCTATAACTAGCTCTTCTGAACTTTTCTCTTGTATCAGGATTGCAGGAAATCGCAAGTCTCCGGACCCCGATGGTATGAAAGTATGTGCTAGATTTACATAAGCCCTGTACTGACGCATATTTATACATATCATTTTCCTCGGATGCATTTCCCGAATAAATGAAGATTGTCCGCGTTCTTCCCGCATTTAAGCTCGGCGATAAGAATACACTAAATATTTATTGACCTACTTCTATTTCTAGATGAGATTGTTAAATGCCGCAACTTGATAATCACCACAACTTGCTTAAAGATTTTGAAAATGTTTTAGAAAGCACCGTTGAAGTGCAAACTTTCCTTACTCAAAAGAAATTATCATAGAATGTTTTATTCATTGATTGGCAGATAAATTATAAATGTCCACAAACTTTGCAATAATATTTATCTGTCAATGAATGAATGAATGGATGAATGAATGAATAAAGCCTTTATTTTAAGGAAGGGGACGGCTCTAGGCCGCTGTTGGGGATTAGGTGGGAAAGGTATGTGGGTTCCCGGATTGTTGGCTGAGGCACATCTTCATCTCAGTCTTTGATCTCCCGCTTTATGCAGACTCAGGTGCATGTTCAGTTCCGCCGCTCTCGCACGGGCTGGTCGACCCCGTCTACACTACTCGAAACAAGCCACTTTTGTCTGCCATATGTCACAATGGCTTTCTGTGCTTCAGGGTTAGTTTGTATTTCAGTTCCTATAGTCGGGTACAACTTTAGAAGACAGGAGGAGGCCCCGCCCAGTTGACCGAAGCGCAGCAGCCAATTCCTCCGCGACTAAAGAAATAGTCCCACTAAAAAAATTGTGACTGCTTCTAAAACACGTATTTGTCGGTATAAATAAGATTTGTGTATCTTGACGAGTGGTTTGGTAAAACTCTCATGATGGAAATGCTACCGCACATGCCGGATCGCGAGAGAAAAATAACTCCATGCCTTCTACAACGCTGTGCGTCGTCTGCTACGGAGCAAGATCGACGGCACCGGGCGTAGCAGTCGCTGGCTTAATAGCATAAGATTCATATATACTTTTCGTGTGTTTGCACAACCTTATTTTTTTAATGTGTTGGGCTTAATTTTAATTAATATTTTTTTTCTTTTTCTTTTCGCGGTTGCGAACCTGCGATCTCGTGAGTTCGCGAACGATCGCGCGCGGCATTCCGTGCCAGTTTTCCGTCATGGAGCCCAGCGAGGTGACATCGGAACGCGATCCTTTGTTGCCGAACGAGCCTTCTGTCGCCTCGATGACCACACCACCAAGGAGCCTCGGCAAGAACAAGAGCGGCCACATCCTGAACAGCGATTCACGCAACATGATCTTCCACTGCTACACGTTTTGGCGTAACAGGCAGCCTGAACGCAGCGTGGAGGACACGAGCAAGTTTGTCGCCGACATGCTTGGTGTAAGCGAAAGGACTGTGTTCAGGGTGAGGCAGGAAGTTAAAGCTTCGCATTTTTCGGGTGGCAAACTGACGACGCCCTCGCGAAAGCGCCCACGCAATGCCGAGAAGAGGAGACGCCGCGCGAAGTTTGACTGCTTCACATTGTGCGCGCTGAGATCATGTGTGCACAATTTCTTTCGCTGCAACGAGATACCGACGGTCGAGAAGGTAACTACCGAGTTCTCGGAGCGTATGGAACTACCATCACTAAGGCGGTGTACTGTGCGTCGCCTGCTTGCCGAGATCGGCTTCAAGCACGAAAAGAGAAGCCGCAACTCGCTGCTTATCGACCGGGATGACATCACCGATTGGCGGAATCGCTACCTCCGGGACGTGGAGCGCTACCGGGCGGAAGGCCGAAACATCTTCTACCTGGACGAGACATGGGTGACGGCAGGACACACTCGGTCGATCGTGTGGACAGACACCGTGGTGCAGAAGCGCGGACGCCTGTTCGCTCGAGCAAATGGCCTGACGACGGGTCTAAAACAACCTTCTGGGAAAGGTCAGCGCCTGATCGTGACGCACATCGGCAGCGAGGATGGTTTCGTCGACGGTGCTTGGATATATTCCGAGGCCAAAAGACAGACGACTACCACGAGGAAATGGACGGCAATCGCTTTGAGGAATGATTCAATGACGTTCTGCAGAAGTTGCCAGCTGGTAGCGTCATTGTTTTAGACAATGCACCTTACCATAGCCGGCGAGAAGAGAAATTGCCGACGACAGCCTGGAAGAAGGAAAAGATACAGGAGTGGCTCACAAGCAAGAACATCAAGTACGGTGAAAGGATGATAAAGAAGCAGCTGCTTGAGCTGGTGGCATCTGTAAAGTCACGCTTTCTGAGCTACATCGTAGACAACACAGCTGTAAAGGCCGGTTGCATTGTACTCAGGCTCCCGCCGTACCACTGCGAATTTAATCCCATTGAGCTTGTGTGGGCCAAGGTCAAAAATGGCATCGCTGCGGACAACAGAGACTTCAAGCTGTCCACGGTCGACGTCATCTTGAGGGAGAAAATCAAGCAGGTAACGGCGGAAGACTGGAGGAAGAGCATTCAGCATGTGATGGACTTGGAGGCAAAGTTCAGACTTGACACGTCTGGGAGTGAGCACATTCAACCCATCATCATCCAGCTGGGTGAAGATGACACTGAAGAAAGCGACTCCGACTGCGAGCTGTCTGGCATTGAGCCACTCGACGAAGCATAAACGCTTCTTATTAACAAAAGAACAGTCCTTATTAGGGCTACCAAAATTTTGCCGGTGGGTTCGCAACAGCCAACCATCCATTCCGTGACCTCTCAAATAAATAAGCAGTTTCATTTATGGCATATTCCTTATAACAGAAGCTCAATTCTGATAAGCAACGTCCTGCACACATTGTGCTCGATTTAAGAAGTGGCATAGAAACACATTTAAATGCTGGCATATCTGAATGAAACACTATTGTTAACCCTGATTATCGTTGGCGGGCTCAAAATGCTCATTCGGGCAGCCATTCATGTGGTTGCATTGTTTATTTTGTTATCTGGCTCACACAAATAATGCGATTAAGAGAACAAATATAAAACATCATTAGCTTAGACAGGCCCAAAATGCTCATTCAGGCAGCCACCGTCGAGTTTGACGTGCCCCATAGTGAAATAGCAGTAGTCAGAGCACGCTTTATGGTTATGTTAGCAGTCTGCACTGTAAATCACAGTCATGTCATAGCAAGTGGTGGTGAAATAGCAGCAGACAACACCAAACTGCCACTGTCAGCAGCTTGAATGCCAAAGCACATTCATATGGTTGCATTGTTTATTTTGTTATCTGGCTCACACAAGTAATGCGATTAAGAGAACAAATATAAAACATCATTAGCTTAGAGAGGCCCAAAATGCTCATTCAAGCAGCCACCGTCGAGTTTGATGCGCCCCATAGTGAAATAGCATAAGTCAGAGCACGCTTGATGGTTACGTTAGCAGTCTGCACTGGAAATCGCAGTCATGTAATAGCGAGTGGTGGTGAAATAGCAGCAGACAACACCAAACTGACAGCCACTGTCAGCAGCTTGAATGCCAAAGCACATTCATGTGGTTGCATTGTTTATTTTGTTATCTAGCTGGCTCACACAAGTAATGCGATTAAGAGAACAAATATAAAACATCATTAGCTTAGTGAGGCCCAAACTGCTCATTCAGGCAGCAACCGTCGAGTTTTACGCGCCCCATAGTGAAATTAGTCTGAGCACGCTTTATGGCTCCGTTAGCAGTCTGCACTGAAAATTGAAGAGTTGTCATAGCCAATTTTCAATTTATTAATCTGACTCGAGCAAGTAATGCGAATGCAAGCACAATTATTAACGTGATTAACTTTGCTAGCATTTTTTTGTCATATTTACGTACCGGAAAAAAGTTGAACGTGTTTTAGTGAGTCACTTTGTTCATTACAAGCTGTAGGCAAAGTGACGGACAGATTCAGACAATGATATTGGGGAATAAATGGTGAAAGTAGCAAAAGCTCTCACAGCACTGCTTCGCTGGACTCCATTCACTAGAAAACTGCATTTGTAATGATGAAAGCGTCATGACAGGAAATGATACCCCACTGCACAATGTTATATATGTGTACCACTACATGTGACGGGCAGCAAAACCATCTGTTTATAAAGACTGAATGCAACAACATAGCAAGGTGCTGTTTCACAATATGGCACCTTTTCATGTGCACTTCTGGTAAGCTACCGTATGCACTGATGCATAAACACATTAACAGGGGAAAGAGACGAAGTAACTGTGCAAGCCACGTGATGCTTTTTACATTTTGTATCTGTCAATGTTTCTGTTGTCACAGCTGATAGAACCTTCTTTAGTGCAAGTTGATTAATCACGTTGCAGCAACAGCACAAGAAGCAAGGTCAGAATAGTAGGAGAAAACAAAGCAAGGTGGCAGACTGAGGAGGCAAGGTAGACAAGAGAGAATAGCTTTAATGACATCGAAGAGACCAGCCCTGCTATTCACAGGACTTGGTGCTTTGAATGAGACGAGTTAATGGAATTGTCGAAAGTCGTGGCTGCAGCATGCTTACAAGAACAAATGCAAAAATAAAAGGATAGAAATAGGAACAAATACATACACGCACGGAAGAACTCACATTTTCACACACATGAACACAAACGCGAGCGCGAAAACTAAGATCTAAAATACAAAAAGGGCAAAATAACAAATATACACAAACACACAAGAAAACACGCACACACATTTAATGCAGACACGAGTAGAACTATTAGGAGTCAGTTCACAAGCAGCTGTGCCTACTTTGTCGTACTTCTTTTTAATGTACATATTGGCTCTGTTGCCTTCACTGTCATGGGAATTTTTTAGTAGCGACATATCACGACAAATCGCAAAGCTGTCTTGTGGGAAAGCAAGTCGAGCGCTGACAGCACAACTTATGCGCGATTGTGTCACAGCAGGCATTCTACAGCTGGCGCGTGCAGTGAGCGATGAGTTCTAAGCCACACAGCGACGCGAATTCATGCCAAGCTCCCTTGCAACGGCACAACTGTATCAGTCACAATTTTAAATTAGCATTCAGGCTGACATTAAGGAAACAAACACTGCTTCCAAACGCCTGACCGTTAACAATCCAATGACATTCGCTCAAGCAGCGCGTGTTAGTCACTGATTGTTAGCATTGGTGGAAAGCAATCAATCGACGGTGCTACGCAACACTCGAACGACGCCGCTAGACGCTCGGCTATCTTATCACACTGCTGCCAACGATCGGTCGTTTGCACGCTGAGCTGGCAGCAACGAATCTTTGCGTTGGAGGTTGCTTTCACAAATCTTTTCTGTTGAGAAACTCGCAGGTTGGTTTCATCCGCGCACGCTTTTCTCATTTATCCTGATAATGAATGGTTTTGCTCCATCACTTCACCACGTCCGACGAGAAACGCAGGGGCACAGTACACAAACACACCCGCCGCTCACAGTAGGTACCGGACTTTGGCGAACTCTCCTCGTCGTAACTTCACTTAGGAGCAAAACAAAACACCACGGAACAAACACGTACGATGTTTGTTTGCAGCGGTATGCCGCCGCGGGATCTTGTTTCCACACGAAGCGCAGCGCAGCGCCACCGATGTTCGCTGCAATCTTTCTTCGCCGGCTCAAGGCTCAGAACAAACGCACGCGGCACAAATTGTGCATCGTAAGCTCACAATAATATTTCCGGCATGACAGACCACCACAAACAATTCGAATTCACTCTGACGAAGGGAGACGCACCGAGCTGACGCGACTCGGCCCAGTTCGAAGCGAGGGCGGCCATGTTAGGCATGTTCTCCGTCGGCGGGGACACCGGCCGTCCGGCTCATGACGTCACCTGAAGTGCGCGCCTATTGGTGCCGGCTCGTGTGCCTCCGCCTTTGAGGAGCAAATGCCGCTGTCTTCTAAAGTTGTATCCGACTATAGTGTTTTAATGCCTCCGTGCAGTAAATGTTGAATGTTGGATCTCCCTTGTGAAAAAGCTGCACAACTCCAAATAAGGTGTTCAAGTCTGCTCTGCATGACTCCTGACAGTGTGTGCGTCGGGTATAAGTGTTCGCAATCGTAGCTTGTCTGGTTTGGTGCCATTTCTCAATTATGTGTGGTGTGTATGCAGCGTTGGCCATAACCTCGTTCAAAAAAAACCCTCTTCCGTGGGGGTAAGGCCGCCCTTGTCAAACACCTGTACTGGTGTAGCTTCTAATAGTATCCGTTCACTGTCTGCTTTTATTTTAGTGCAAATGTAATGCATTTGTGCTCTGCTAGGAGAGCCTTCGGCCATTTCTTTAGTTATAGATTTTGGTCCGCGGGGTTTGGCGAGGAAATGGAGTGTGGGGGTACGTGTTTCATCCACGCGCTTGCACGGCAAGTGCGTCAGCGGCTGCGTTTCCCCCATCCGTGCCGGTGTGCCCCGGTGTCCGTATGATTTCAACATTTGTCCCATTCTTCTGTATTCTCTTTAGCTTTTTTTCTGGTGTCGTTTGCCACAGCATCATCTCGTGTAGGCACCGTTAATTCGGCCACCGCTTCGTACGAGTCAGGAAGGATCCGATGATTATTTCGCACACTCTGCTCTACAATGTCTCCCATGTCAATGGGAATGGTGTTGACCGCTCCCCATATAGCTAAAAGTTCTGCGTGCAAGGTTGCACCCCACGGAAGCTGACATGTGTGATAGCCATTGTGTTGGGGTGCAGATGGGCTAACCCAGGCCTTGCTTGCCATGTTGTTTTTGATGGCAGCGTACGTGTAGATGTCAATGGTGTGCTGCGGTTTTCTTAGTTCCAATCTCTTTTCAAATATTTTTCTAGTTTCCGCGTTTCGGCGGGCGATAGGGCGTTGTTGCCTCCGTATGCAGAGTGGTGCTTCCAATGGTGGCATTATGGTCGCTTCCGCGGGCTCTGGCTTCGCATTGGCTTGTTTAATGAACGAATGAAAAATTCATTGTCATTTCACTCTGTGAAGGTGGATAACCAGTGAAGTTGTCTATGTGGTGATTCACCGTTGCTCCGGTGAAACGTTCCAAGTTTGCGGGATCGGGTTCGTATTTCTTACCGCTTCGCAGTCCTGGCAGCACGCTTACGCTTGGCGTCCATGGTCCGCTCATCGTCGGTCTCCTTCCGCCACGTTCGCGCACGTTCCTTTTATGTTCACGCCGTCGTTCTTCGTTGGCACGCTGTTCTTCAATTTGTTTTTTACGCTCCTATTTGTAGCTAATGCGCTTACCTCCCTGCTTCTTGACCATGTAGCGGTGACTGTATTCTATGCGCGAGCGTCTGCCTTGACCATATATTTTAAATGCGAAGCATTTCTTGGCGAACATTTGCCGCTTTGACAGTACCTATCTATCTATCTATCTATCTATCTATCTATCTATCTATCTATCTATCTATCTATCTATCTATCTATCTATCTATCTATCTAGCCGCCTAAGTCTCAGTGCTCTCAAGGTCGTTTCGTTAACTTAGTATGTACGAAAATTGGCATAGTAGAATAAGAGTGTATGACGAACATAAGTGATAGGTCATGACATAAATGGGATGACATGCGTCATGACCTTGAGCCCGAGAAAGAACATTAACACGGCAAAACCACTGGAATGGGTTTGGATGTGGGCACTAAGCGATGGAAACACTAAATGATGAAGGTAGAAGTCATAGTCATGACCATGACTCAGCAAAAATTACAATTACTCACCAAAAAAAGATTAACACTCAAAAACCAATGGAACGTGTTCGGATATGGTACTAAGTCAAAGAAAGATTGATGGTTGAAGTTATAGTCATTAGCATAACTAAGGCTTTCGCCCTAAGGTCTCCTATGCTCAGCTAAATGGACTCGTGAGGACTCATGACATGAACACGAATGTCACGACATGCGTGTCATGTAGGTCATGAAACAACCAAAGCTTACGTCTTGGTGCTCTCATGGACGTTTTGGTAAAGCAGCAGGCTCCCCCGCACACTGCTTCGCATAGCATCGATTCCCAGATGGCGTAGGATCTGATGGCCTTTTGTAGCGTTAGCTACACTGGCCTAGCCAAGCCCGTTTCGCGCGGCACATCAAGAGCCGTGCTGCGCATGCGCAAGGATCAGTGATGTCACACGACTTGCGCACCGGAGCCACCGGAGCCGGCACCTCTCGCGCACTCCGCCGCCGCCGCGCGCGACTCACCGCCGCCGGTCTGCGCATTCCAGAGGAGTGACGTCGTAGCCGTGGTAGACGCACTGGCGCCGGCGCGCGCTCGCTGTGCAGTCGCCGTCTGACACTGCGCTGGAGCCGCTGCGCTTCTGACTGGAGTTTGCCAGTGTGGTATAGCCATGCAGAAGGAGAGCGCAAATGCTGCTCAACAGCGCAGAAGAACGGAGAAGCTTGACTCATCGGATCCCGAAGTAGTTGCCTGGCAATTAGCGGTTGAGCGTAGGAGACAACCAGGAAAGCTAAGAATAATCAGCTGAACCTTTGCTAACGCTACGTATATCCTGGCATAGCCGAGCTAAGCCACTGCAACTTTTTTATTATTCATTTCGGTTAATTCGAAAATCCGCTTAATTCGATTACTAGTTTTTTCTAAACACCATTTCTTGAGCATCGAACCAATGATCGTTCTGAGGAAGGGTGAGAAATGCCACCTGTAGTAGTGGGCACAATAAAAAGAGGGCGGCAAGGACAAGAATAAGGTTGTGCGCGTGCTACGCTCCAGTGCCGCTCGACAGGCAGGTCCTACAGCCGTGTTTTTCAGGAGCTAACCGCCCTCAATAAACGTCGGCAGTTCCCTTTCAAGGCACTGAAAATATGTTGTTTCACTGCATTGATTCAGTGTTGAACGCATTACCGTCTACAGTCATCGTAAGATTGTTTTGGCATATTTTTTTATCAGCAAGGTTGCAATATAAGGCGGGCCAGGCAGGCAAGACAGTTGTTAAGCAAATAATGACTAGAGACGGTTAGGCAGGCAATCTGACATGGGGCAGGTATCGCCTATGAACGGGGATAATATTTACCACACAATTATTAAGTGTGCGCGCAGCGGACTCAAAAACTAGAAAGGCAGTTTTAAGAGGATAGCTTGCTTTCGCTCCTCGTAACACTTTTGTTAGATTGTCTATAACCGTTTCTTGGCTAGTAGGCGAGTTACGCGCAGTATAACACAGCGTCTCAAGGCGCTAGCTTTCACGAGAGAAGAATGCAAGGAACTTGCATGTGACGTGCGCGCCAGATGTTTCAAAGCGCTTCTTTGGCATCATAGAATCATGCGTCTGATGGCTACCTGCTCACACTACATCAGATACCTAGCAATAAACAACGAAAAAGCAATGACATTTACCCTAATTATGCTGACTGGAGCGCACGGTATAATGACGCTCATTTTGAACGGGGTAGAAGACACGAAGGACATTATTTTCGAGAGAGCATCGTGCTATTAATCGAATTCTAGAACACAAAACAATGGTTTTCTCCCTGAATAGCAAGACTACAACACATTGTTTCACTTAGAGAATTTTCGACGACAAGGCCGGTCACCACACGAATTCCGGCGTATGTGCCCTGTATTGACCATTTTTATTGTGCCATAAGCCTTTTCAAGCAAAGCTTGTATTGCCTCACTCGTGTGGGCGTCGATGTTGGCGTACGAAAAAACTATCATCTTCAGCATTGGCTCGAGCGTCGTCGTCGTCTTCCGCAGCTGGCTCGTCGGCTCAGCTCGGTTAGCGGTCGTGGTCTTGCTCGGCCGGCGCTCGTGCCAATGCTCCCGCGTTCGTCATGATTGTCTGCTTCCATAACTGGCTGCGTTGCCGCTAATCATTCCAACGTAGAATTTCACTTCTCTTCTGTCGTCGTATTGAGGAGGCCGCGTTTACGGGGTATGAGCCATAGCTTGAGGGGGTATGAGCCATTCATTGTCTTTCGTAACGGACAGATTTCATTTTGAAGCAATTTAATTTCGAAGAATCGCAAGCGGCAATGGCGGGTGAATGCAGCTAACCACGCCGCCGTGCAAACTCCAGACATCGAACGCAAGCGACCACGGCGGACTGTGGGCCGTCAGTGACGTCGTACTCTCCGTCCCAGCCGTCGCATCATGGTTAGTTTAAGTGCACCGAAGACAAGCTTCGCTTACCCCAATTTACCGGTAAAGGAAGGGTTGCTTAGTTTTTTGGCAATAAAAAGGCAATAAAAAGCGTGATTATTGCCATAGTCACAGCAGTGTCTGCTCTGCTGGAAGTCAGAGTTTCGACCTCACCACCGTGGATAATAGCAATATAGACGGACGTGACCTAATTTGGAATCAGGTAAGAAAAAACTCGAGGTGTGCTCGTGGGCGCGTCACAGTGCGCTCGAAATCGCAACTGTGTGCGTGTCTATCTAATTAGGCGAATCGCTTTAGGCAAGCGGTTGGCTATTCGCTCACATTGACAATCATCACATTGCCATTTTTTCTTACATCCTGGTATTATTAAAACTAAATCACGAGCAACCAGAATATTATAACATAAACTAACTATTTTCAAGTCATTGAAAAAGAATTCAGGAGCAAATACCATGGCAAATAAATTTAACCGTTCTTTCAATAAAATAGCAGCTATTTATTCGTGGCGTTGTTGAGAAATCTCTTACAATGCTATATTACTTGGTGCAGACACACCTCTGCTTGAAGGCGCCATCGCAGTAACCGGCTCGACGCCTAATATTTTTGCAGTGCTTGTTGCAGATTGATTGCAAAGGGCATCCCCAGCCGCGACCTGCAAAAAAAATGCAGGAGATCCAAAAATTTGAATCTATATGCAGCAAAACCTTGTGTGAGTGCATAAAGAGTCGGAACACGTCTTTGTTTATTGAATGTCCTCGCAAAGTGACGCGCAAGGCTTTGTTCAGGCATATTAGAGAGGTTAAAGCAGTGGCACCGCGGCTGCTTAGGATGCGCGAAGGCGAGCTTTCTTGTTCATTTTTTCCTTTTCTTTTCTTGTTTTCTTCGCCGCTGCCGCGGCGACGGCAGGGGTGCCGACAGATGCAAGCGAGCGCAATAACGTGGTGGCGTAAGAAACGCAGCGGCACGTGTGGTGCGCGTCCTGCGCTGAGATTGGTTGGTCTATTCGGATAAAGAACAGCCAGGCCGCAGCACCTACGGTCGCAAATCCTGGCAACGTTCCCAAAGAAATTCGCTTTTAAAATTAAGACAAAGAAATGTGAAAGTGTGCGTCTCCTGGTCTATTCACGAAATCTATTTGAAATCCCTCACTAAAACCGGTTTTCTTCTTTCATTATTACATGACTACGGGAGCCATGCTGATATACACTCGCTGCGGTTAAAGCTTACACAAAGTTAACAACCTCAGCGACAAGACTTAGTTTTACTAAAAGCAAAGCGTAAGCGTCTTCACTAAGTACTTTTAACAGCGGAGCTGTTTAAGCTTTTTGTTTCCCCGCGTAGCGTTCTCAAAAACTCGCCTAGCGATGACGTCACTGCGCACAGCTGCACCTCGCTTCGCCTTGCGATAGCCAATCAATAGATATACGATAATTGATTAATAATCAATAAATTCCGAAAAATGCTGGGGATGACTTGGTAGTGCATCATCATCAGCCTATATTTATTTACACTGCAGGACGAAGGCCTCCCCCTGTAATCTCCAATTACCCCTGTCTTGCGCTAGCTGATTCCAGCTTGCGCCTGCAAATTTCCTAACTTCATCACCCCACCTAGTTTTCTGCCGTCCTCTACTGCGCTTCCCTTCTCTTGGTACCCATTCTGTAACTCTAATGGTCCACCGGTTATCGGTTCTACGCATTACATGGCCTGTCCAGCTTCATTTCTTCCGTTTAATGTCAACAATAATATCGGTAGTCCCCGTTTGTTCTCTGATATACACCGCTCTTTTCCGGTCTCTTAACGTTAGGCTGAAATTTTTGTTTCCATCGCTCTTTGTGCGGTCCTTAACTTGTTCTCGATCTTCTTTGTTAACCTCAAAGTTCCTTCCTCATATGTTACTATCGGTAGAATGCAATGATTGTACACTTTTCTTTTCAACGACTGTGATGAGCTCCTTGTCAGGATTTCAATCAATCAATCAATCAGAATGAGCTTTATTTATACAATACAAATAATTTATACAAAAATAGTTGGACCAATAGCCTATGTGGCTAGTACCTGGTCCAATACAGAAATAGCATATAGGTCAACCACGTACATATTTTCTTAGTTAATAATAACATTGCATACATGAACAAGTATTAATTTGTAAAGGAGGTGTTATTCCGATTGTCTAGACAAGAAGAAGCGTTTACATGCAAGATCAAAGTTTCTGGTTACTTTTACTTCCACAGGCACAGTGTTCCATGTTATAGCGCCAAAAACTCCAATAATCGTTCACCATTGCTGCAATAAGGAAGGTTTAGGTTAAAGTTAGTTGCTTGTCTGGTGTTTGCACGTGGGAAGTTAAATATGGTGTTGGGTAAGGGGAAGTTAGTGTTCAGTATTTTATGAACTAAACAGGTGATCTTATAATTTCTTAAAGCCGTAAAAGAAAGGATACGAAGGTCAATAAACAGACTGCTACTAGGGTGATGAACAGAAGAAAATGTTATTATTCTTAGGGCGCGCTTTTGCAACTGCAGTATAGGTGTTAAGTAAGTTTTATATGTTAGGCCCCATATTTCACAACAATAGCCCAGGTGGGTATGAAATAAAGAAAAATATATGCAACGAAGCAAAGCACGAGGAAAATATTGCCTGGCACGGGCCAGGGTGTAACAGCTGAAAGCGAGTTTCCTACAGACAAGGTTAATTTGTTCTCTCCAATGCAAGTGACAGTCTAAAGCAACTCCTAAATATTTAACCGTATTAACACGATCCAGAGTTCGGTTCGCTAGAGTCAAATTAAAGGTACTGTAATTTAGTATTTTCCTGTTGGAGTGAAATATGATATATTTAGTTTTATCAGTGTTTAGGGCTAGTCTATTTTCCGAAAACCATTGGTCTACCTTTAGTAGTTCGCCAGATATAATGTCTTGCAATGATGAGAGCGAGTCACCTGAGTAAACTAAGGCGGTGTCGTCAGCATACATTAAAACTTGTGTCAACCTAAGTGCATGCGGTAAATCGTTAATGTATAATGAAAACAGAATAGGGCCTAAAACCGAGCCTTGTGGCACACCACATATGACATCAGTGAAATCGGAGTGATGTTTATTAATTACTACTTGTTGCCTTCGTGCTTTAAAATAGCTGTTTAAGAATTGAAGTGCTGTTTCCAATAATACCATAAGTTTCCAGTTTTTGTAACAGTATGGAGTGACAGACTGTATCGAACGCCTTTCTTATATCAAGAAAAATTGACACAGCAATTTTCTGCTTGTTAAGAGCAGAGTTAATGAACTGCGAAAGGGTTAAAACCGCAGTTGATGTAGATCTACCCGCAACAAAGCCATGCTGCTGTGGGCAGATAATGTTATTGTTTAATAAAAATGCATTTAACTGTAGTACAATGAGTTTTTCAAATACTGTGTTAACTACACTAAGAATTGAAATTGGTCGATAACTACTCGGATGGTTCGGATCGCCAGTTTTGTACACAGGGATAACCTTTGCAACTTTCAATATGTTTGGGTAAGAATTACTTCTTATCGCATGGTTAAACACGTGACGAAGGGGTATGCATAAGATGTCAATATTGTTTTTCAGGATCCTAACCTGAATACCGTCAAGTCCGGATGCTTTATTAACCGACAATTTGCCAATGATACATTTTATTTCCTCAAGTGTTACTTCACGAAAATAAAAATCAGTGCTCACGCTTCTCTGGACAATGGTTGTGGGAATTGTAAGAGCAGACTGTCTATATATATCCTCACCAATTTTTGAGAAATAATCATTAAATTTATTAGCAATCTGTGGGGACACATTTTCGGGAGTAACATATTGCTTATCCTCTAATCCTACTACATCTCTTACTATTTTCCATATTTGCCTTCCATCGCCATTTTGTCGCTTAATTAAGTTAGTGTAATAGGCTTTCTTCGACTTTCGAATTAGCATGACTGATTTGTTCCGGAAAAATTTAAACTGGCTTTTGTAGTAGTTGTTAGTTTTATTATGTTTTAGTTTGTTATAATAGTAGTCTTTCTTTTTTAATAGAGCAAGTATGCTCTCATTCATCCACGGACATATGGCGTAGTCATAGTTGTGTCGTGAATCGTACCGCGATTCTTCTATCACGTGGGTAATGTAGTCAACAATGTTTTGACATTCCATGTGTACGTTGTCGTTGTATAAATTATCGAAATTGGTAGTGTCTAGGATGCTGCGTACAAGTGGATAGTTTACCCTTGTCGAGTATTTGGAATGCCTTTGGCGCAAAGGATGAAAACAATCTTGAGGCAGAAACAAAAATGTTGGACAATGATCAGCAATTGTGGTGTCATAAACACCTGCCCGTACATCGATATCAGTATTGCACAAAATGTGATCAATGAGAGTTGAAGACGTGTTGCAAACTCGAGTAGGGGATGAAATCACATTTTTAAGGTTGAAAGACTGTAGAAAGAATACGTACTCGTAGCAATCATTTCTAGATAAGTCGATGTTCATGTCACCACAAATGATAATTGGATTGCGGTTAGTTATAAGAGGGTCAATAACAGTTTCCATTACAGAGATGAAATCATTAATACATGAGCTAGGAGGACGGTAAACTACGCCTACAACAACGCCACATTCAAGCTTCACAAAAAGGGTTTCGGCACTTTGGTTGCTGTACGAACTATCAACAAGACATTGAAACCCGAGCTTGTCCCGTATAAAAAGCGCGACGCCACCACCACGGGCTGTACTTTCTCTGGGTTGCGATAGCATGGTGTATCCCGGTATCGTTACTTTTTCGTCTCTTCTGAGCCATGTTTCTGTTATCGCGATGATGTCGTAAAAAAACGAGTGTTGAGATATATAAGTTAAAAGTACATCTAAATTTCTGGCAATACTGCGGATGTTGCAATGAATTAACGATAAGAAATCATGCCCTTGCCATGTTTCTTCGACATCAGCAAAAGTACTCATTTTATATCTGTTTTTCTTTGTCTTGTGTCACGCTTACTGCACCTGAGTAAGATCCTCTGCGCACGTTACATGCAGCACACGCGAATTTTCTGTTTTGCGCATGAGGATCTTCCCATCAGACACCCAGGTGAATTTCCAGTTATGATCTCTCTTTGCACTCAGCGCTTTGCCCAACAGTACCTTGTTAGCTGGACACAAGTGTTCATTAATAAAAATTGGCGAGTTATCCTTAAAGCCGAGAGCAGATGTGTTTATTCTGTGCTTTTTAGCTGCTTTCAGAACCCTGTCTCTGACCTTACGGGACACAAACCTAACTTGCATCAGTTTGGCAATGCCATGCCGTATGCACTCCAAATCAATTTTATTCTTCTGTAAATTTCTTTATCATGATCAGGGTCGCCTGTAAGTAACTGAACTAAATAAACGTACTCCTTTACAGACTCTAGAGACTGACTGGCGATCCTGAATTATTGTTCTCTTGCCAGGCTATTTAACATTATCTTTCTTTGATGCATGTTAATCTTCAACCCCACTTTTACAGTTTCACGGTTAAGGTCCTCAATCATTAGCACTAATTCGTCCCCTTTGTTGCTGATAGGACAATGTCATCTCTAAACCTAAGGTTGTTGAGATATTCGCCGTTGATCCGCACTCCTAAGCCTTCCCAGTCTAAGAGCTTGAATAATTATTCTAAGATTGCAGTGAATAGCATCGGAGAGATTGTGTCTCCTTGCCTGACGCCTTTCTTGTTGGGTAACTTTCTGCTTTTCTTGCAGGGAACCAAAGTTGCTGTGCAATACTTGTACATATTTCCTTATCTAAGAGCTTAATTACTTATTCTAAGCATGCAGTGAATAGCATTAGAGAGATTGTGTCTGCTTGCCTGACCCCTTTCTTGATTGGTATCTTTCTACTTTTCTTGCGGAGAACCAAGTTTGGTGTGCAATCCTTGTAGATATTTGCCAAGATATTCACGTATGCCTCCTGTGCTCCTTGATTTCGCAGTGCCTCTATTACTGCTGGTATCTCTACTGAATCAAATGCTTTTTCATAATATATGAAAGCCATATGGAGAAGCTGATAGCACTCTGAAGATTTCTCTATTACCTGTTTCATGAAATGGATATGATCCATCGTAGAAAATGCCTTCCTGAAGCCAGCCTGTTTACTTGGTTGGCTGAAGTCAAGTGTTGCCCTCATTCTATTCGCAATGGCCTTGGTGAATATTTTATACAATATTGAAAGCAAGCTAATCGGTCTGTATTTCTTCAATTTTTTCACGTCTCCCTTCTTATGGATTAGTATAATATTGGCATTCTTCCAGCTTTCTTGTACACTTGAAGCCGTGAGGCATTGCGTATAAAGGGCCGTAACCTTTTCAAGCATTATATCTCCTCCATCTTTGAATAAATCGACTGTTATTGCGTTTTCTCCCGCAGCTTTTCCCCTGGTCATGCCTTTCAAGGCCCTTCTAACGTTATCGCTAGTTATAGAAGGAGCCTCTGTGTCCTGTTCCTCACTACGTCGAATGAAAGTAGCATGGCTGCTCTTGGAACTGTACAGGTCAGTATGGAATTCTTGCGCTGATTTTACTATATCATCGAAATTTCTGATGATATTACCCTGGTTATCCTTCAGTGCATAGATTCTGCCTTGCCCTATGTCAAGTTTTCTTGTTACTGATTTCATGCTGCATCCATATTTTACTGCTTCCTCAGTCCTTTTCACGTTAGAATTTCGGATATCGCTTACTTTCTTCTTCTTGATCAGTTTCGACAGTTCAGCGAATTCTATCTGATCTCTCAAGTTTGACACCTTCGTGTTTTGCCGTTTCTTTATTAGGTCCTTTGTTACTTGGGAGAGCTCACCTACTGGTTGCCTGGGTATCGCCCAGCCTAGTATCGTTTTCATTCATTACCTCTATGTTGTCTTCATCTTCATGTTCTAAAGCTGCGTATTTGTTTGGGTTGACCAGCCTGAATTGGTCTGCTTTTACCCTTACTGCGTCTAGGTTGGCCTGTTTCTTCTTGACTAATTTTATTCTTTCTCTCTTCAAATTGAGACAAATCCTAGACCCCAATAACTTATGGTCACTGCACTTTATCCTACCTAACACTACATCCTGCACTATGCTTGGATCGGCAGAGAGTATGAAATCTATATCATTCCTTGTTTCTCCATTAGGGCTTTTCCAGGTCCACTTCCTGTTGCAGCACTTCCTGAAGAAGGTATTCATTATTCTGAGCCTATTCCTTTCCGCGAATTCTACTAACACCCTCCGGGGTGGCTCAGTCGGCTAAGGCGTTGCGCTGCTGAGCACGAGGTAGCGGGATCGAATCCCGGCCGCGGCGGCTGCATTTCGATGGAGGCGAAATGCAAAAACGCCCGTGTGCTTGCGTTGTAGTGCACGTTAAAGAACCCCGGTGGTCAAAATTAATCCGGAGCCCTCCACTACGGCGTGCCTCATAATCATAACTGGTTTCGGCACGTAAAACCCCAGAAAGAAGAAGAAGAAGAATTCTACTAACATCTCTCCGCTTGCATTCCTAGAATCGATGCCGTAGTTTCCAATTGCTTGCTCATCAACCTGCTTTTTTCCCACTTTTGCATTGAAGTCGCCCATGACTACAGCATACTGAGTTTGCATCTTTCTCATTGCTAATTCAACATCTTCATAAAACTGTTCTATTTCTTCATCATCGTGACTAGAGGTTGGGGTGTAGGGTTGTACTACCTTCCTTTTGTACGTCCTATGCAGCTTTATTACGACTGCTACCCTCTCAATAACGCAGTTGAATTCATCAATGCTGCCCGCCATGGCCTTAGGGACTACAAATCCTACCACGAATTCTTTCTTATCTGGAAGACTTCTGTAGCAGAGGACGTGGCCGTTAGTCAGTACTGTATAAGCCTCACCAGTTCTTCTAACCTTACTACAGCCAACAATATCCCAGGCAGTACCTGATAATTCTTCAAAAAGCCCTGCTAAACTAGCCTCACTCGATAGGGTGCGAGTGTTGAACGTTGCCAAGTGCAATTTTTATTCGCGGCCTGTCCGGACCCAGAGATTCTCAGCACCCTCTGCCGCGTCGCAGGTGTGACCGCCACCTTGGTCAGGTGCGCCGCAGCCACTGGGGACTGAGGGCCATGGGTAAATTGTAGGAGTCATGAGGGAGGTAGTGGCCGAATACTGTACCAGGGAGGCCAATTTCTGTTCTGGTGAGGGAGTGACTTTGTTGAAGCTTAGTGGGCTTTCCTAATTTGGTTGCACCTGGACTAGTATAGTTCCACTAGCTCTCGGCGATATATCTTTTTGCTGGTTCAGGTGCCACTTCATGCCTGAGAGGTAGTGTACAAACGTGCCTTAAAAAAAAAAAAAACACTGGTGTTTGGTAGTGCTTAGCCTAGCCGAAATTCGTGGGCAATACCTTGCGATAGCAAATCAATAGGTAATTGATTATCGATTAATAATCAATTACCTATTGATTATCAACCCGTAAAATCAACCCGTAAAAGCCAGGACCAGCTAGGTGCGGATCAGCTCCGCTGTTTCTTTAGCCTTGCGCCACTTGTGCAAGCTGCGCCTAATTTTTTTTTTACAGGTGGACACGGCCGTATTCGGAGATCGGGGAAGGGACGCTTGGGACGCTTGGGAGTCTGACATTAGGCTGCATAGAAATCGTTCAATAAAGATTTTTGTACAAGTTATTATTTTTCCTTCAGGATCCGCTGGTCTTTTGTTACCCTGCGACGCGCGTATACCCCAGTGAAGAAACAATGCAGCAGAAGCTACAAGTGACACGCGGATAAATACGTGGAAAAATTACCCTGGTGCTGTCATAGGCAAGATGGAAAAGCGTGTGGTGGGCCCTAAGGCAGAAAACAACAGGTTTTACCGGAAACGTACCCTGCATCAGTGAGGCATTGTCGAGCGCTTTTTACGAGCTATGGCCAGCTTGTTGAGCACTTACCAGCAAACTAATTCCTCAACAACGTCGTGAACGTAACGGACCGCCTATAGGATGACAAGTTCCCGAGAGTTGCAAAACAGAATACTCTGCAACTTGTGTTACTATGGGGAAAGCGCGAATTTCATTCGACGACTGAAGAGTACGAACGTGACGTCAGAAAGGGTCATTATGTGTCCAACGCACTCGCGGAACACGTGCATAATCGCAAGAACCCAATCAACTGGTACAATGCGTCAATTATCACAAAAGAGAAGAAAGTCACAACGGGGCACTTGCTCGAATCACTAGGGATACACGCGCTACCAAACACCACCAACCGTAGGAACGGCACATTGCCCCGATTTTACCTGCGCTTCCTCCCTCACGTGCTTTGCATATAAACTGACTACCACACTTTGTCAGCTGCATTGTGAACAGAGAACCCGTACCGATTCCAAAGCGTAAATATTAATTTTGACTTGGTAAGTACAGGTTATATTTTGTTCTGGTAAAACATGCCACCTGACTACACCAGCATTCGTCGATCTCTTGTCTATGCACGCACAGCAAATCGACGAAAACATTATATACGCTACGGACGAAACGCTGGTAATCACGGGGGGTTTTTGTGTGCAAGTAACCTTGCACTGTTATTTATGCTGAGATAAGTTTCATTGTAATACCGACCAGATTGTGTAGTACCCCTCTGTTGGGTTCGCTTATTGTTTAAATACTAGACTGGGTGCTCCAATCACTTACGGACTCTGATGAGCGGAGTATCTGCGTTTTCATACTCCGTAGGGTTTCCAGGAAACTTCTCGTCTGCAAGGAACGCATTTGCGGCAATTTTTAAAGCAAATGCTGTTGCGCATGCATGCTGATAGACATTTCCGTAGTGAAATTTATATAGCAAATGGTCCCCGTCATGGAACGTTTCCGCCTAGCGGAATACGGGGCTCCCTTTTCAGCGCTTCCTGCACGCTTCAATTTGTGAACGTTGAAATTGGATTATCAATACCTGTAATTTGTCGCGACTTTCAAGATAAAAAAAGTAAGAGCAAGACCTTAAAATAGAACTGCCTACAAATTTCTTATGAAGAATTTTCCCGAAAGTTTTCATAAATGGTGATATATATATATATATATATATATATATATATATATATATATATATATAAATACATATATTGATTGGTTGATGCTCAAGAGGCTAACCATGCTCATCGTATTAATTGGCATTTCTTTGAAACGGTGAAATTTCTTTAACGCTGGGTGACTTCTTAACACAAGCCACATTTATTATGAGCCTATATAGTAAAAGCAATGATAAGGCAAAAATAATGAGCTTTCTTTCATAATGCACCGCCTTGATATATCTGATCAGGTGAAGCTCATCACGATCATCTATATCATTTGTATTGTATCTCGCTTTAGCTAGATGTTTAAAGAAATTTGGCGAGTCACCATGAAATGTGGACTTCCTTAAAAAGAAAAAAGAAATGTGGTAGGAGTTGAAGTTGAAGGTAATGAAATTAAAATTCCGCAGTTAATTCGTGGGCTCTTAATAAATCATGGCTTCCTAACAGATGTCCATGTCGATGTCCTGTGACTACGAAATATCATTGACTGTCTAAAGTTATAGCATTTGCACTCTTTATAGTGTCAAGAAAACTTCACCCTTAATCTGAGATATCTTTTTTAAAGACAAATTTCATTTTTGAATATCGCATTTACCTTTATATGGCGAAGACGAGTAGTGATTGTGCTTCTCGGTGGCCCCAACGACTATAATAGTCACTGCAGAGAATATAAGATAGTATATTAATGACGTGAGTCAAACAAAAATTAGAATTGTTTGCGTAAAAGGCACTTTCTTTTTCTTATTCGACTGTAGCTCAGCTTTTTGCTGAATCTGCAATTGTTGCTATCATTACTTCTTTTTCTGTGACACTCAATACATCAAAACTGGCGGACAGCGAGTGTGAAGTGACGTGTTGGTTTGTTTACAACTCATGGGTGAAGTGGCGACGAAAGCAATGCATTGTACGTTTTAGCTCCACGTTTGGTCCACCAAGATAAAACCTAAATTTTATATAAAGAATACTTGATTAAAGGAATGAACGAGTTTTTGAATAATAGATTAAAATAGGAATAATCAAGCAATGGTTGTCTTGCGTCTTTATTTTTCGTTTTTCGAGCAGGGCGGGGGTTCTTTTTGTGAACGCATCCGTTTTCCAGGTGATTCTTCATAAAAGGAAACTGCGTTGAGAAGTGTCATTTCATTAGTGTTCTGTGTTTCGGTTTTGGGCCCCGTTGGCTTTTTCAGCGCTTTTTCTCAATAATAAATTGCTATTTTTGTTGCCTCGCTGTGTGATTCCAACAACGATCTGCATGAGTGCTCTCAAAGCATGATCTGAAGTGAAGGCGCGAAAACGACGACGGACGAAGAGAGAGCACACACACACAGGGCGCCACTTCCAACAATGTTTAATCAGAAAATAACGCCACTAATTTATACAGGGAGCACAATCACAGTTTCTCAGTGCGCATTCGCGTTCAGGTAAAGTAGTTCTTTGCGTGATAGAGATATTGAGGCAACACTTACGCACTTATCACCTGCTTCAATGATCCTTTTGGCCTCAATTATTAAACGAACCCATTTGTCACGGCTTCTGGCAACCACAGCGCAGGCGTAGAAGTCTGGCTTACATTTGCAGTCTCTACAGTGAATTGCCAGGTGGCCCTCTCTCCCAATGTTGACTTTGTTATTGTGCTGCCTCAGCCTGTCATTCAGGCACTGCTCGGTTTGGCCCACGTACTTTCTACCGCAATCTAAAGGAATTTCGTAAACTACTCCTGCCTGACAATCTACGTACTTGTTGTCATGTTTTGTGACACAGGCCGGTGCCTTGCGGAAAAAAGGGTTAGTCATTCTACAGAGCTTGGAAAGCTTGCACGGGGCAGAAAACACGACATTTACGTTAGCTCGCTTGGCAATCTTCTTCAAATTGTGCGACATGCGGTGTATGTAAGGTATGACGGCTACCTTTTCTTTTTCGCGAGGTGGTTCCTGGTCCAGTTGGACGTGTTCGGGACTTCTTCAGGATTGTTTCCGCTGCGGAAACTAGAACAGGCTGTGTGTAACCTGCCTCTTCGAGTCGGTCGATCTGCTTGAGAAAACTTGCCGCAGCTCGATGTGAACAGGACTTCTTAAAAACATTCAGCAGGCACATGTTAGCAATGCTTCGTTTAACTAGCTTTGAGTGAGAGGAACTAAAAGGTAACAGAGGTTTACTTGCCCGAGGTTCATACTGCCAACAGACGTGGTTACTTGCTAAAAACAATCAAAGATCTAAAAACCTGATGGAGGAATCTACCGAAAGTTCGTGGGTCACTTCTATGGGAGATAAAGTCTGCCTGAAGGTTGTCAATGTTTGACTAACGACCAAGTCGGCGTCAATGAGATTCTTATATAAAAAAATTAGGAAGTCGTCAACGAATCTAAAAACTTTGACTACACCGCTACCCTCTAGACTGCTAGACATAGTTCTGCCAGCGCGAGCTAAGAATAAGTCGCTCAAGATCGGAGCTAAACAGGAACCTATGCAAACGCCGCTCTTTTGCAGGTACAAACGACTGTCCCATTCAATATAGGTGGAAGCCAGGTATAGTTCGAGCATGGCCAGGAATTTGTCTTCCGGAATACCCGCTTCATTTTGAAATGCCAGGGAGCCATAACTGTCAATGCCTTCCTGGACGCACTGAAGCAATTCTGCTTTTGGCATGCTATAATATGGATCCTTCAGATCTACGGAAAAGGCCTCTAATTCCATCACTGGCTGCCTCGACAGGTAGTCAACTACTTGTGTAGAATCCTTTACGAGGTAAGGGTCGTCTACTGTAAGAAGCTTGAGCCTTACTAACAGAAAGGCAGCTAAACACTTCTGCCACGTATTGCGTTCCGACACTATTACTCTTAAAGGGCAGTTATCTTTATGGGTATTGGCGCTGAAAAAGACCTCGAGTGTGCGCACTTTGCTATTTTTAATGTCCCTAGCTAATTTTGACAGGTTCATTTTTTCGCACATCTTCTTCGCTTCACGTTTCAACTTATTGAGCGATACATTATGGTGACAATGGAAGACAGAACTTAAGGCTTCCAACGCCTTCACCTTGTATAACTGTCGTGGAAATACGGCAAAGCCGCCTTCTTTGTCCGATGGGAGTAAGCAGTAGGCGTTCGTCTTCAAGTACGATGCCAGACGATTAATTGCGGGGCGGCCGGGGTCACACTGGTCCCGCATAAGAACGTCCACACCACTGGAAACGCACCGATCCATCTCGCTCACGGGAGCCAAACTGGACACTTTTCGCACCAGGGAAAGCTTCTCCGGAGCGGTGGTCGGCGGCTTCACAGCAAACTTCGGCCCTTGAGCGAGACAGTTTTTGACGTCCTCCGGTAGCGTGACGTTTCCTTCGGTGAATACTGTGTTCCCAGGGTCTTGTTTCTTCTTCTTTGGACGAGGATAGCTACGTAGGTGAGACAGGGTGCTCTGCCAGAGGAATTCAGTCGTCTGGTTGGCGAGGCGGTTGAAATCCCTGAAGGCCCGCTTCGCTCTATCTTCTCCTAACAAGTTGTGCAGTTGGGCTTCTAGGTGAATTCGGTAGAGGCGAGCCTGCCTTGACCATTCGGACTTGAGGATTTTGCAAATGCGGTTGCCATGACCGACGGATGGGCTAAAGCCTCCGAAAAGAAGCCGCACATCTTCCGGTAGGAGCTTACGCCGAATGCAGTAGGAGAGCGCGCGTGCTTTGCAGGTCGCGACGGCGATCAAAGAAACTGTGGCGCTTGGGTCCGAAGAGACACATAGTGAAGAGCCCGATGTACAAGAAATATACGACGTTAGGATGGATAGTTGGGCGTGTTGGTTAAGCATGATCTGAAGTGAAGGCGCGAAAACGACGACGGACGAAGAGATAGCACACACACACAGGGCGCCACTTCCAACAATGTTTAATCAGAAAATAACGCCACTAATTTATACAGGGAGCACAATCACAGTTTCTCAGTGCGCATTCGCGTTCAGGTAAAGTAGTTCTTTGCGTGATAGAGATATTGAGGCAACACTTACGCACTTATCACCTGCTTCAATGATCCTTTTGGCCTCAATTATTAAACGAACCCATTTGTCACGGCTTCTGGCAACCACAGCGCAGGCGTAGAAGTCTGGCTTACATTTGCAGTTTCTACAGTGAATTGCCAGGTGGCCCTCTCTCCCAATGTTGACTTTGTTATTGTGCTGCCTCAGCCTGTCATTCAGGCACTGCTCGGTTTGGCCCACGTACTTTCTACCGCAATCTAAAGGAATTTCGTAAACTACTCCTGCCTGACAATCTTCGCGCCTTCACTTCATTCAGAATTCACGCCTTCACTTCAGATCATGCTTAACCAACACGCCCAACTATCCATCCTAACCTCTCAAAGCAGCCCAGACATTTCCGTTAGATATTGAGGATTATTGTTTTCTTTGTGTCTTCCTCAATTAACTTATCATGCCTCGATTGCCTGTAAACGGCGACTAATATGCCGTGACAATTTTAGGAAGAAAAATGAGTTCACTGGTTAGGAATGCGGTCTAATTATGAAAACGGACGCGAAATCTAGCTATCCTGTCTTAAAGCTCATCATTGCAAGACTGATGGTAGCCCTCCGATATTGCCTACGGCCTGTTCATTAGGACACTTCTCGCTCACGCCACTGTAGAAACACATCACAGGCGAAGCATGAATTAATTCGTTCCATTGTGCATCGATAAATCTGTATCACATCACCATTATATCACGACGAGAGCCACAAGCGCATTTTCGTGCGCTATGTAAAACTGTTGCCATAAACTGCCTTGGTTAGATTTGTCGACAGGCTGTTATAGCAAGCTGTAGCAAGCACTTGAGAACCTTGATTGTCTTTGTATCGGTCTGTTCATTCAACAGCATGTTGTGAGATCTAGAATCGGAGTACGTCATAATGGTTACAATCCCTTTTCTATTGCGTGTGTAGAGTGAAATTATTGCGTAGGCAAAGCTGGTAAAACAAAGATATTTTTGGTAGGTGCAACATTGTATGCTTCTCTTCGCACTTTCACACGCCACAATATAAAAAAAGACAGGGTACATCAAATTATTGTACAGTTGTTTTGATACTGGTGGTCATTATTTACCTGACCTCCTAATATTGTCACTTATACCTGTTCAAGACACCATAAAAGTTCGTGTTCAGTTTTTTTAAGCGACACTTGATGATGCCAAGG
Source organism: Dermacentor silvarum (assembly GCF_013339745.2). Lineage (NCBI taxonomy): Eukaryota > Metazoa > Arthropoda > Arachnida > Ixodida > Ixodidae > Dermacentor > Dermacentor silvarum. The sequence continues at coordinate 55,683,165 of NC_051156.1, forward strand.
GGAGATACAAAAGTCGGAAGCTGCACATGTTTTTGAATATCTTAGATCGGGAAATGATTTAGATAAGTCAATGGAAACCTGTTGTGTGACGGCAGTTCCTAAAACTTTGTTGGGCAGCCATATATCGGGTAAGTTTATTTTATATTACAAGGCCGGCGTTAGATGAAATTGTATCCCTTAACTTACATAACGGCAACAAATTACAGCCAGAGCAACAAACACTTAAAGAGCCACATAAGACGGCCTACGTGTGGGAATGCAAAAGCATTACAGGCTCTTCAGCAAAATGTTTCTTTCCGCTCGTTTTGTGGCCCCGCAAGCTCGCGCCTACGTTTTAACTGCGGCTCGGTGAGAAAAATCGAAAGGCGCCAAGAGTCTCAACGCGCTCACTTGCCCGTGAGGAGTTCATTACTGGAAGGGCCGCTAAGCAGTGTTCAATGGGACATTAATGCTTTTAGCTTTTGCTCAAATTCTATACACTCAGGACGTGGCGCCACCTCCATTGGCTGCGCCGTCACGTGCCAAACCATGCATGATGATGCAGAACTATAGTCAGCTAGTACCAGGGACCTGCCGTGGCGTCGTGGAAGCTTCCTCGTCTCCCAACCCTAGAGGAGCGGGTTCGAATCCCACCGAGACCGAAATCTACAAACTTTTATTCTCACATCCATTATATAATTTGTTTACAGAAACCTCCATGAGAAATTCGTCGTCAGTGCGAACATTTTCTGACATGTTTTCACTCTTTGCGCCGTCGGTTAATTTCGTTATCACTCGTGGACAAGAATTCCGAATTTTCTGCCTCATGGGACATCGAACGCTGTCGCATTAATGTGTGCACTTACCTGTAACAGTGAGCAGGGCGAATAGAGCAGCATGGACCTGCATAGCGAAAATTCAACAAGCAGCACCGCCCTGTGAGGTAAAGTGTGCCTGTAAAAGCATGGGAAAAATGTATTTTACGTACCACATCTCATCGATTTGAATAATGTGCCTTTGACTGTTATCCGTGAGAGGTGCTACTATACACCAGAAGATGTGACAGTGGTGCTCAGAACTTTCAAGGTGATTATCGTTTTGGCGCTCTTGTAAAGCCACTATTCCGCTCACTTGATACACGCTCGAAGGTGATACGCATTCAACCACGTCATTCATACACGTCACCTTAAGGCATGGCATTTGCACACTTCGACAGCTCACTTTTGGTTTTATGTGTCTCCTTCAGTGTAATTAGCATTGCTAACACTTGCATATGTGGAACTGGTTACATACTCCTGGGGATGATGCACTTCAGGTTTTTCTTGAGCGTACATTGTCTGACTGAGGATTAAAATGTTACTTCAGAAGTAATATTCAGAATTACTTATTCATAATTAATACATAGAGCCATTTTAAAACTTACGTTTTTAGATAAATATACTTCCGGAGAAATAGCCCAACTATGGTTGGAGGGCAGGGCGTCCATGGTAGGAGGACGTCCGACAGGTACATAATAAGCAGAGCCTGCAGCCGTCCCCAGTCATAGCTCTTCGGTTCAATACGGTCCTAGCAGCAGTACTCACGGTTCTATTGCATGCTTTAAATTCAAATTTTAAGGTAATTCTGTTAAGCATGAATGCCCGAGAAATACATATTTATACTTTGCGTTCGAGATCCACTAAAAAGGACTGAAAGGAAATAGAAATAGCATCCGATGGAAACTAACATACAAACAGCAGATCAACAACATCAGGCATCGAAGAACTACTCATACTCACTTCTGATCTTGAACATGCACTAGAACTACGTTACGTGCAAGCTTATATACGCGCAGCCGACTACGTCAGCTGATCGTCGAGCTCTGGTGACGCGCAACTCGTGCGTCACCCAGAAAACGTACACGCGGAAGAGCGAACTTGCATAGCGTAAAGTATGGATTCTGTGAAACACATTGGCCACGCTACAGTTATTTTTGGATGGTGTTCGTACCGCTCTCACGTCTACACCGGCACCCTTTCAGTTTGATTTATGATAGCCTCATAAAGGTTGGGGTGGAGGCGTACAAGGTAGATTGCACTTTTAGAGTTTGTGAAGGCTGCAAACGGTGTCGCAATGCACGATGGATAAGCTTGTCAGTCGGAACCCTGTGGTTGGACCCAGTCTCTTTTTCCATTTATGAATGATGAAGCATATTGCAACTTTTACTTCTCGAAACATAACAGGATTGATTGGGTCGTGTAAGTACGTGGCAGTTACATTTGAAATGGTATTGCTTTTATGCTTTCGTGCAGTAAAGTGAACTATCTAACGCAACACAATGGCTCTCTGCTCGTGCGCCTTAATGTTTCTTGCCGTTCTGCACCGAAATGGAATATTCCGCGAGTTTAAATAAAACCTTCCTAAATCAATTTGCAAGTGCAGGTGTGCTTATGGAGGGTTAAGTCACGAGGTTTCTCTGATATTAGCCCAAGAACGACCAATAGCGGGGCTGCGAGAGCCGCTCGCAAGACGTCATACTTGAATTCGCGCCTGTCGTCTGCTACAGTTCGGGCTGCGTCCGGCCGCCTTCTGCAGTGTTGGAGTTTGTTGGCTCTCGTTCCCTATGCTAGTACAGTTATGACAGTCTTCTCAAATAGATTTTTACGATGTCTTCGTTCGTCAAAACGTATTGAAGTAACTTATTTTCTAGACAACAATATATTTCTCAAAGGCAACGCTGCAGTGCCGGCCAGCGGAGCTAGCTCAGTCCGGAGTGGTGTGCGCTTTCATGCGCAGTTCAACACTCTTCAGTGGTAGCTCAGGTGGATAATAAAAACAAAAACGGAAAAACATAGAAGAGAACACTCCAGTCATGCGACCATACTTGCCGTGTTGCAACAAGCATGTAACAAAGGCTGGCTATATATGACCTTGACTTAAACGCGCTAAACCTTGCTTGCCCACGACGAGCTGTTCATGGCACAATATCGAATTTTCGCATTTATTCACAGAAACGTTCGGCAATAGCACGAGGACTAAACAACACTGCAGTATACAAATTCTGCCAGTGCCGTTTGCTTTTTGAAGTGCTTCTCAATATCAAACCGCTCTTAGCCGGTTAATTTTAAGAGGTCGTAATTTTAAGTAATGCTAATTGAGGCGTTCAGCTGTTTGCCGCACACAAAAAGGCATCGGCAAATATTCATTATCTTTTCATTGCTACACGATCTACTCACCCTATTGCAAAAACCAGCGTCTTCCAATGCCTTCCAGTGTGAAACCAGCGCGTGTTTTGACCCTGGGTCGCACTAGGGACGCTGGCAGTCATTGGGAGTCACTGGGACGCTGGTGAGATCGCTGGATAAGATCTGGGTCACACCCGTCGAGACGCTGGTTTCACTGCTATGAGGCTGGGGCGCACTAGTGTGCGCTGTACACGAGCTGGTGGTCGCTGGAGTTTGCTGGCTCGTATACTGAAAACTGCGCTGGTTTCGTTTGTGACGCACTGCTGGAGTATAGGCGCTGTTGAATAGTAAATGCTTGATACAATTTTATGGGCAGGTACTAGTCTGCTGTCCCAAGTAGCACTATAATTTGGGATTATAAATGTCTGTATCGTGCTGGCGGTGTTGCAGCTTAGAATAAAGGTGCATGAGCTGCCCATGCATATGTGACACTGAAGATCGCTTTCGTTTCGTGCATTTTCCTTTTGACTGTGCGGATAGCTGTATTCGTGAAGGAAATTACGCACACTGCAGAAAACGCCTGGTTTTCTAGTAGTTGTGTACGCAACCAATGACTGCGAGTTGTCGCAGTGTTGTGCAGTCGACAGGAAAGCCAGCAGCCGTTCAGAACCACTCGAACGGACCTCGGGAAGCCTGCCGCTGATTGATATTATCGCCCCAATAGCAAAGCTGAGGCGATTCGTGCGCTTCCACTATGCATAGTGTACTAAAAATAATAGTTAAAAGGTTCTGAGGCTCAAATACAAGCATTTTAGCATTCATCTGGTACCCGCGCTGAGATCGTTTGCTTCCACCGAAGGTTAGGCCTACCGTACCCGCTGAGTTTATCTAAACTCTATTGGCCCGTGTGGGTTCAGGAAATTAATTAGTCTAACGAACTCTTTATTTCAGCTTTCCCGTTGGTGTTAATAAACAGACCATTCTTTCGTGTCTACAGTGTCAGCACAGTGCAACAAGCGATGAGCGCCGATATGCCACGTTATAAACGCACGTGTTGGGGCTGTCGCCAAAGGCTGCCAGCCGCATTAACCGACCGCTTCTCTGACGGAGATAGGTGACTACACCGACGTGTCGATTGAAATGCATTCTAAAACTAACGAAATGTTGCATTTCTCTTGCGCGAAGAGCAAGGAACGGCTGTCAAGATCGGCAGTAACAGCCCGTACAGCATCCCGGGTCGGAGGTTCATTCAAGACTTCTTTCGGAGTTAAAAAACCAATCGCAAAAGCAAATGAGTGCTGCAGCACTTCGAGGCATACTATTGAATACAGACAACGTTTGCTTTCTGACAGAGTCATAAGCTTTAATGGCGGGGCGATAGTGCATCTACCATGTCTGTGCGCAACATGTCTGTGCAAAACAGGACGGAGTACTAGCGATTAACTTTCTCTTCAATAAATTTTCAATGATTTTAAAGCCACGTTCAGCGGCTGGTTTGACACTGCAGCCCCTCGATTCATCATCGTCAATTCGGTGCGTTCTGGGGCACCTCGTGCACGAGCGTAAAGCTGCGCTAGCTGCGCGAATAAATGAAAATCTGGGGAAATCCACCTGTTTCGATCTCTTCATTTTGGGCCATAATGGCGCCTGCTAATATCAAAGCATTCATGTTTGAAAGGACATACGTCAATTCTTGTGTGTTTCCACAGAGTAGAGGCGCATAATAGCTGGATTTAAGCGCCCGGTGGTTCATTTGTGGTTGAACACCAAAGCAAGTCCGCGGAGTACTTTTGCGAATGTTTTGTTTAAGGGCACCTTTCCCTAATGGACAGTGCTCGGAAGAGCTATTCTACACAAATCATACTGTAAACGTTTATTCATTTCTAGGCATTTGTCGTTCATGAATATTGGATGATTCCTATCTTTGTGCTTATATATAGTTATACTATGCGAGTTCCTGTAGAAGAGGTGGTATGTCGGCGAGCCGTATAGGGCCTGTGCAGCACTTCACATTCACACACCGGGGGAGGGGGCGAAATAATTATGCGAGAAGCACACGGGGCTCATCTTGTATGTATGCTCGCCACGGCAGTTTTTCCAGCACGGCGCATTCAATTTACGCTGAGGGATGCTTGCGCTTAGGTCTTGGCAGAATGAAGCGTACATACATATACGGTTGCAGAATACAATCGAAGCGTCGTGTTGGGAATTTCCACCATGATGATGTCGTTTAATTTAGGAATACGTGAAATAAACACCGGACGGCAAAACAACGCGATCCCAAAGATATGAAAGAAATGTTTTTGTGTCGGCGCTTTACTGGCTTTTGCTGCAGCAACGCATTCATGCGAAATTATTAATTCCAGAAATTGAAGAACTCCTGCAATGCAAGAGCATAATCAGCGACCAAAAATGGCGTAACCATTGTGATAATTAAATGTTGTCTTTTGGGAGCATCAAAATGTTGCATTAACCGTGCTTTTGGACAGTTTCTGCAGAAAATTTGCGAGACCAATATTGAGAAAGAGTAATTGTTACATAGTAGCAGAACATTTTTCTATCGCTATTGAGTAAAATGTCGGGCTTGTTCTGGTGGCTGAGCACTGGTTGAGATAACGGACGGGGTGGCAGAGCGATCGGCTATCTCTGACTAGTGCATAAGTGTCAACATAGTGTTACAAAAACTGCCAGCGGGAGCCTGTAAGTATGACGCAGTCGGAGGTGACTTCAGTGATTACATTGCAGGTGCAGAGAAGAGTTATGCATAACAGTAAAGTTGCCAGCTAATATCACAACGACTGACATTATATATCTGCGAAGGTTGCATGTAGTACGGTTTGTACGCCAGCGCACAGGTGCAGCTACCAGGAAAAACGCTTGACACGCAAGCTGTTGACATACCTCATTGATCATCATTTTTAATAGCAACCACGTGTATTGTACTGCTCACGCAATTTTCTCTCAAATATTGCCTTAGAAAATGCAGGTATTCATTGTGGGCTTAAGATAAAGACTGTAGATGTAGTCGTGATTGAAGTCGGCTTTGGCTTGTGGTTTTGAATTTTCTCTTGGATTTTGTATCTGGAAAGCAATATGGCGCTTAGTAATTCTCAATGAAATGAAGCAATCCTAGATATTATCGCTACTTTCACGCTTCACTGACATCTGGACAGCCGAGTTGGTTCAAAACTTATTGGGGGAACTTTTATTTCAAGCATTTCTACACAGAAGCGTTGATGTACAGCCTTGTCTGTGAGAAATATTAAGATTGTTCTAAATGCATTGAGGACGATGTGGGTGTGCACTCGCGTGTCCTCGCCGGCAATGCACTTGAAACGATCCTAAGTATTTATGCACGTGCAGTAACTTTCTGGTCGTAAAAATATGGACACCATTTTCACCTCCTCTGTCTCAGTTCATTTTATTGCCCTTCAGTAACTTACACGAAGGTGAATCTCTTGTATATACACTGTGTTTTAAACAAGCCCCAAAAGCACTCTCGGCGTTCAATATTAAATAGCAGCCATTGCTCTATTGCAATAAGCTTCCCAACAACATGAAATAGTAAAGAACTCAGAACATAAATTATAATACTGCTCAGTCCCTAAAATGCGAATGAATCGTGTTTGTTGGTTGCTGCTAATAAAACTATTTATCTGTTCTTCCTACCCGTTGAGTGAATAAAAAACACGTACCCGTATGTTTCTTTATAACATCTATGGTGAGCCTCAAAATTTACACCAGTATTCGTGCAAATACACGAAAGCTGGCGTTGGTGGTTGTCCCCTGCAGGGTTCCTCTTGTTAATATGCACCATGGTAAGGAAAGCATAAGAAGAGATTGATGTGTGTGCAGAGGCTTTGTCCTGGCAGCTGTCCAGTGGTACGCGACAGCCACGTCGCTGTCAACTCTTGACAAAAGATATGAGCATGTGATGGATGTATACAAAGATGAGGAAATGATTGTCAGAGAGGCTGCCATATTCAGGTAGTACCATCGACACAAAAAATGCTGAGACGCCTGCGGACGCAACGGAGCAGCGTGAAACACTGACGGCGTTCAACGCAACAAACGGTGGGACCACCTGGCGAGCCCGTCCTGAATTCTTCTGCAGCCGGCAAAGGCGGATAACCTGTTATTATAACTCCTTGCCAGGACCAAAGTCCTCATCGCATATACTTCTGGGACGCCACCCGGCGCATGTACCTGGCTCACTACTGCGCAGCCACAACATAATCGACAGCGGTAGTAGCGGGACGCTTAAATCCGGGCAGCGCACTCTGAACAGTTATAGTGCGCATGGAGGCACCGACAAAATAAGCTGACGCTTGCCTTTCTTCACGTTGCAGGTTTGTTACCTTGAGAAATTGCCAATGATTTGCTTTAAATGCTATATTCGCTTCATAATGAGCCTGCCGTGCTCAGAAGCCTTAACTAGCCTGTTTTGTTGCTTGTATCTTTAACTGCGTGGTGATGTGGAAAGTAACCCTGTTTCTTCCAGGGACCCCGCCTCGGATATCCTTATGAAGTATTAAAAACTGTGTGCGACTTAAATGAAACACCAATCAGGACGGAACCTGCCAAAATTCATTGTCGGAAACAATCTATGAGATGATACAACAGCAAAATCTTTTTCTGATGCAATATCCGATATCAGTGGGAGATGGAGCGCGTGGAAGCCCAGACGTCGGTCCTTGATGAATGTAAGTACGATGTCAGCCAAGTGCACGGGAAGATTGAAAGTGTACAAAGTGTCGCAAGCACGCTCCGTTGGTACTTTCACGAGGCGGAAGATCTTGTACGCCGCAACAACCTGTATTTTTTTCGGGGTGCCAGATTTTGCAACGGAAAATTCAATGCACTCCGAAGAAAAAATATATCTGATTATCTTGTACGCCGCAACAACCTGTATTTTATTGCGATAGCAATTATATGGACACTCCAAAGCAGATTTCTGCCGTCGGCGTCATCGGCGCCGTCGTCGTCGCCGTCGCCGTGAGGTTCCGTATGACGTTAAAGGCGATGAAATTGTTGCCGCGCGCCGAACGCTGTATGTGTGTGTGAAAGGGCGCGAGGGACGCGCGCTTTCACGGGGAGTGAACGCACGGCGGAGAACAAACGCGCGTTCTGCGCCGTGCTCCCTTAAGGGCTACAGAATTAAGCGTCTCTTTCCTCCTTTACAATCACCATATATGTAGAGCAAACGCGACTTCTTCAGACTCGCGAAAGGCCGTGGGTGGGAGGGGGGGGGGAGGCGACGTTTAGCTGCGGCACGAAATGCCTATTTATATAAAAACGTTGTGAGGCGAGAAGGTGGTAAAGACTTCCAACGCTGCTCGACGAGTCTCCCGTTCTGATCTCGTCGAAAACCTCCGAGCCGCCCCCAGAGGCTCCGGCAACAGTCACCAACGCCGCGCGCGTATTGTGCGAACGCGGGTTACTAAACTGTTACTGAACGGTTACTGAACGCGGTTACTACACACGCACGGAACTGTTGTCGACGCCAACGGCGTCGTCAACATTTCTGTGTGTTGCCGGTGCTGCTGCATGTCTAAGTTTGTACAGCTGATAAAACTACTATCCTTACTCCGTATAGCTCTCTACAAATTTGCTATCGCAATTGATGCTTCGCCTTTCGGGTGAAACTGCGACAACTTTTTTTTCGGGGTGCCAGATTTTGCAAAGGAAAATTCAATGCAGTCCGAAGAAAAAATAGATTCGATTATCCACACCAAAAATTTCATCCCAAAATCAGAACATACCTCTATCACAAAGGATTGGCCGCTTCATACAACACAAATCGCGACCAATATCATTTGAATTTGAACTAAAAAACAAATGAACAAGTAATTCCAAAGCGTTCTTTTCCAATAGGAAGCCGTACGACTATAGGCCATGCCGTCTCTTAGGCAACGCCAAAAATAAGAAGTGAACTAATAGAATACGGTAAAGGCCTAAATGAGCGCTTCAAACTTCGGCACAACAAGCCCATCATCGGAGAGCAATATTACGGCAACGACCTATCCAACAAAGCTGTCTACAAAATAGAGAAGCTCATACCAATTCATAACTCTAACTCTTTGCCACAGTCCTGTTTTTCAAAACACGCAAGGCAAAGCATAAGGGGAGAGGATTCCAATTACACGGAGTGTCTTCGGTCCCTCAAATCCACTAATGTTCGTAGTTTATTCAGTGAAAGGGGCGAATTGTCTTCTCTAACTAACAAACTTGATGCAGACATAACAGCGATAACTCAAATTTGGTTGACTAATACGTTATCAAATGCTGAATATTTTCATTTCTGTAGAACATACGTTATGCAGCATTTGTCAATACGGTCGTTCCAAATTTACTGAAAATTTGGTGGCGGTGCATGCCCTTATAAAGATAGCTATTGAACTGTTCACATATCTTTGGGGGAATGGTTGAGTCAATGTCCTTTCTTTAAGTTCTCAACATGTATTGAACGTGCCCAGCAATAACTCAACAGTAAATATTTTGAGCACTTCACAATAGTGAATCATTCACAAAATGCTGTTGTCCTAATTATTGTTGAGTAATATTAAGTATTCTTGAGCAAAACTGAGATTCAATATATATGTGCAAAATGCACACACACACGTATGCATGCGTGTGTTTTGCACATAGATATTGTACTTTTGATTACCTGATCATCACTATAATATATCATGATCAGTAGCCTATATTTTCTCCACTGCAGGACGAAAGCCTCTCCCTGCGATCTCCAATTACACATGTGTTGCGCTAGCTGGTTCCAATTTGCGGCAGTTTTCTGTCGTCCTCGACTGCGCTTCCCTTCTGTAGGTATCCATTCTGTAACTCTAGTGGTCCGCCAGTTATCCATTCTACGCATTACGTGGCCTGCCCAGGTACACTTTCCCCGCTTAATGTCAACTAGAATATCGGCTATCCCCGTTTGTTCTCTGATCCACACTGCTCTCTTTCTGTCTCTTCACGTAAGGCCTAACATTTTTCGTTTCATCGCTCTTTGTGCGGTCCTCAACTTGTTGTGGAGCTTCTTTGTTAACCTCCAAGATTCTGCCCCATATGTTAGCACCGGTCGAATGCAATGATTCCACACTTTTCTTTTCAACGACAGTGGTAAGCTCCCAGTTAGGATTTGGTAATGCCTGCCGTATGCACTCCAACCCAATTTTATTCTTCTGTGGGGCACCTCCCAACACAAGCAGCGGGCACCTCCCAACACTGAGGGCACCTCCCAACACAAGCAGGAAGACGCCTGCTTGTTTTTTTTTCTTTTTCTTAATAAATGTTTTACCTAATAAATTTGGTAATGTCTGTCGTATGCACTCAATTTCAACACAATTTCATCCTTGTGTAAATTTCCTACTCATGATTAGGGTCCCCTGTGAGTAATTGACCTAGATAAACGTACTCCTTCACAGACGCTAGAGGCTGACTGGCGATTCTGAATTATTGTTCCGTTACCAGACTATTCAACATTATCTTTGCCTTCTGCATGTTAATCTTCACCCCACTCTTACACTTTCCCTGTTAAGGTCCTCAATCATTTGCTGTAATTCGTCCCCATTGTTGCCGAATAGGACAATGCTATCTGCAAGCCGAAGGTTGCTGAGATATTCGCCGTTGATCCTCACTCCTAAGCCTTCCCAGTCTAAGAGCTTGAATACTTCTTCTAAGCATGGTGAGAATAGCATTAGAGAGATTGTGTCTCCTTGCCTGACCCCTTTCTTGACAGGTAGGTAATATTCTACTTTTCTAGTGGAGAATCAAGGTAGCTGTGGAATCTTTGTAGATATTTGCCAAGATATTCACGTATGCCTCCTGTACTGCTTGATTACGCAATGCCTCTACGACTGCTATTATCTCTACTGAATGGAATGCCTTTTCATAGTCTACGAAAGCCATATAGAGAGCTTGCTTGTACTCTGTAGATTTCTCGATTACGCCACCGGCACGTGAAGGATGGAAGAGACAGACGACGGACTAGTAGTACCCTCTATTCTCCCGGAATGCTTGTTGGCTTCGGGTCCCGCTTACTCACAAGGGGGAGTAGCCAGGGCCATAAGCCAACAAGCACCCGGGGGAAGTGCCGATGCTGTCTTCTCCCTAGGTAGCCAGGATGTCTCATTTCTGTGCGGGGAGTGGTTGTACTGCAGATTATCGGCACCGGCACGGTGTAGTGTGGAAGAGACAGACGAAGAACTAGTACTGTGCGCTCGATAGGTGTCCATCTGAGACTGCCTGATTTGACTGGTCTTCGGTCATGCGCCCTGTGGACTTCACTGAGAAGGAGATCGGGTGGGAAATATATATATGCAGTGGAAGAAGGCAAATGTCCCGACCAGCACTGACGATCGCATGACCGATGGTTGGACATTTCCTTTTGTTAATTCGCCTTTTTAAATGCGTCATAGTACATCGGACGTTTCGCAGTATGCAAATCATCACAATCAACACGCGGACACGCTTCCTTGCTGATCCCCGCTTGCGGGTATGCAACACAATACCTTGATCATGAGAGAAAAATTTACAGAAGAATAAAATTGGGTTGGAGTGCATACGGCAGGCATTACCAAATCCTGACTGGGAGCTTACCACTGTCGTTGAGAAGAAAAGTGTACAATCATTGCATTCTACCGGTGCTAACATATGTGCAGAAACTTGGAGGTTAACAAAGAAGCTCGAGAACAAGTTAAGGACCGCACAAAGAGCGATGGAACGAAAAATGTTGGGCCTAATGTTAAGAGACAAGCAGAGAGTGGTGTGGATCAGAGACCAAACGCGGATAACTTATATTCTAGTTGACATTAGGCGGCAAAATGGAGCTGGGCAGGCCATGCAATGCGTAGGATGGATAACCGGTGGACCATTAGAGTTACAGAATGGATACCAAGAGAAAGCAAGCGCAGTCGAGTACGGCAGAAAAGTAAGTGGGGTGATGAAGTTTGGAAACTTGCAGGCACAAGTTGGAATCAGCTAGCGCAAGACAGCAGTAACTGGAGATCACAGTGAGGGGCCTTGGTCCTGCAGTCGACATAAATATAGGCTGATGATGATGATGATGACCACAGTATGAGAATCACAATCATCAACACGCGGCAATCACCTCTAAGAGCTAGTTGGCATGATATCCGCCACTCGCTTCTTGGCCAATTCCGCGTTTTGTGTATGGTCCAATAGTATGTAAATCATCATCAAAATCAACACGTGGCGACATTCTGAAAGGGCTAGTTTGTGTTGGTACGAGAGAAGTATAGGCGCGAATGTCACCAAAATACCAAAACAGTCATAGCCGCGTCTACAAGCACAAAACAGACTTAAAAATTATCACAGTAAACGGTTCTCTAAAACGGAGGCAAAAGAATACACTTCATCAACAGAGTGTACATGTCTGATTGGAAGTCTCCTTGATCATAAATGTATTTCAGTTGTGAAATTATCGGACTGCAATATGATTGCGAAGATACAATTGGGAGGGGGGGGGGGTTCTGCATTCCGATTTCACACGCGAGTTTTCTATAAACTATGCAATGTCGTAAGTAGAAGCATGTCAAAAGGCACATCTTCACATTTAAGCGGCATAAGGTATGGGATTTACATTAATATGAGGATTTACATTAATATGTTTTCTAAAAGTCATTTGGGGAACGTCCCAAAGCAAGATGTCCTTGTTGTCAGTAAAGCAGTGTTCTATAGTTTCCGGTAGACTGCAGATACGACAGTTTATCGAATATACCAAAAAGCCTTTCCTATTTAACCAGACCTTAACGGGTAGATTTTCAGTACGTACTTTGCAGAAGAATCTTTTGGAGCTAGGCAAAATGGGCATTTTAATTAATCGTATCTTACTCACCCATGATTTACAGTCGTTACAAATACCATAAAAGAAAAGAAAAGCGAGTGTGTCCTTATGGTTAGAGCACCCGGCTGCTGCTCTGTGGGAGCCTAGGTTCGAACCCCGTGCTGGACATGCGTTTTTTTTTACTTGTAGAGGAATCTACTCAGTGAGAACACTAGTGACCGACCATTCCACCCAGGCGAAACCATAGAATGCTACGCAAACACAGCCTTGCTGTGTCGCGTGTCGATGATTGTTATAATTTCTATGCTTTTGCAGATACACACAGCGGGGATTGACCAAAAAGCGTGTCCGCGTGTTGATTATGATGATGGTGACTTTCATACAAAGTAAGATACCCGCAACGGGCGGTTGGCCTGGAAGCGGGATGTAAGTATTGTACCAGCGCCAACTGGCTGTTTACAATGATTACCACGTGTTGATGGTGACTATAATTTCCATACTATGAAAGACATCCACAACAGTACATGTAAAATAAATAAACAGAAATTAGATTTATGACATTGGGCATAGCACGAGTACGCAAGAGCAAATGCGCGCGCCAGTTTTCTTTACGCCAAAGACAGCGGAACGAAATGGGAAAATTTATAGCATTACATTAGGCACTTCAGGAAATGTTAGCTCCGTATGGAATAAAATAATTCGGTGGTATTAATTGCAAACGCACGATATGATTATGAGGCGCGCTGTATTGGGGGACGCATGATTATGTCTGTCCACTAGGGATTCTTTAACGTGCACAAAATGCACGGTACACGGGTGATCTTGCATTTTAACCCCATTCGCATAGATGTAAGCATGTGCGTTGGTTCTGTGTAATTTTTGTAACCTTATTTTTCTTATTATTGTGTCATCAAGAGCTTCTATCAGTGAAGAGAAAGCAGGAGTGGGCATTATTTCGGCATCATGAAATTGGTCTTTCTTTCTTCGACTACCCGAATTTACGTCATTATTTCAGGCAGACTGATTGGCAATCATCCCAGCTCTACGAAAACTTTCCACATCTATTTCTCCAGCCGTAATCTTAACCGACTCCTTGTCTGTTTGTTCCGCTTTATCAGTACCCAATTCATCTATCATTCCCCGAGAATTTCACTCATGCATCCCCCAACATTTACGCCTAATCCATCTGGTATGGGTGCCAGGGCACGTGGGGCTCACTTTAAACGAGTCAGCAGACGCACTAGCAGCGGCATCTTACCAGGCCGTCCAGAAGGCCCAACAGGTGGCTGGCGAGCTCCGACTGGATCTCGCCAGCCACCTGGGCGGAGCCACCGGGCCGGCCCCGTAAGGGGTGCCCAGGCCCCTTCAGGACCTTTAATAAAGTTAATTCTCTCTCTCTTAAAGGCCCGGTACGGTGGATCCTTAGACGTTCGGCATACGTCACTTCTGCAAGATTAAAAAAAATCCGTCCAAGAAGAACATGCAAAATCATGCGTATTAAATGACACCGATTTTCAGAACATTAGATTTCTTTGGCACAGCAGATGGTGTTCAACAAGAAAATTCGAGGTTTCATTTACGCGAATGCGTTGCCGAGTACCAAGGCTTAATTTATATTCCCATAGGTCTGGTTTGGCACCTTCCCCTCAATGTTTTTATTGTAATGAACCCCAAACTATGGATAATTTTTTATAGGGTGTCGTAGGTTCACCGTGCATAGAAACCGAATTCTAGAAGGTCCCCTCCACCAACTTGGATTAGCCATTAAGCTACCTATCATTCTGTCTCTGGGGGCGTCGGCACTAGGACACTGCAATAGGAACGTATGTGATGCCATATTTAACTTTGTAATGGAAACAAGGAGACTGCCATGCTAATTCTACTGTTTTACTTTCCACAACAAGAAAACAAAAATATTAACTTCAAAATTTGGGGTACTATAGCATGAAAGTTAATATTGACGTTTAGAATTCATTTAATATCTCATTCTTAAGTAAGAAAATCCTATTTAAGTATTCATACTTTTTCTACCCTCTGGCCAGTCCCCCGTAGTGGGTTTGCTATATATATAGAGACACCAAACCAAACCAAATCGACAAATTGATCACCATACTTGGGCTTCTGCACCTACCCACGCATTAGTTATACCACATGACCCCCAACCGCATTTTTTTGTGACCTGCACCATTGACTTGTAATCAAACCCTACACCAAGAAATCGGGCTGGCGTTTTGAATATGTCACATTACAAGACATTATAATTCATGGTTCGTTGAACGTTCGAAAAATTGAGTCGTCATACCATGATTATGGAATCGGATGATATTTAAGAGCAACGAAAGCTGGGCAAAAATGTTGCGTCAGTTCTCTTCTAGAGGAAATTGCACTGATCAAACCTAAGCATGTCATAACAGCTCTGTAGCTTGGAGATTTTGAGTTTAATTTATTCATGTAAATAAAGAGGGCCCTTAACATACTATTCACCACGCCGATGTAGCAGGCCAATGTCGTCAGCAAGTTTTGTTTGATATTGCATGTATATGATCTCAATATCAAATAAACCTCGATACTTTCCCTCCATAAGCGTACCTTTACTTCTTAAAAGATTTAGGAAGGTGTTATTTCAACTGCTGAAAGCTTCCACATTGGCACAGATTTCCGAGGAAAAGCATTTATGCGCACAAGCAAAGAGCCATTGTGTTTCGTTGGATAGTTCAATTTACTACATGAAAGCCTAGAAGAAATAAAATTTGGGCTAACATTAAAAAATCAAATTTAAAGCGCTAGAACAGAGGAGATAAGAAGGAAAGGAAGACCGTATGAGTGATTTCAATCATGCATGAGTACACGAAAGCATGAAACAGTGAGGCTTTAAATGTAAGTACCCAGTATTTACACAAGCCTTTAAGTCGTGGTATCTTTACAGAAGTGAAAGTTGCAATATACGTCGTATATCCCATTTGGAGACAGAGCCCTGCTCCAACCGCAGGGTTCCGCCTGACAAGTTTATCCATCTCGCGCGCGACGCCGTTTGCAGCCTCCGCAAACCGAACCCCCCCCCCCTGCTATACGGCTATCATGAATCAAATAAAAGAAGGCGGGGGCGCAGGGGTAAGAGCGTTACGAACATCATCAAAATATAGCACTAGTGTTGCAAGTGTGTTTCATGGAATGCATACTCTACGATACGAAAGCTCGCTCTTCCGCGTGTCTCCCGGCTGACGTTTGAGTTCTGCGTCACGAGATCTCAACCAGTTGCTGATGGTGTCGCCTACGCTTATATAAGCTTGCGCGTATTGTAGTCCTTCCTAATGCACGTTCTCCAAGAACAGAAGTAAGTATCAATTGTTATTCGATGTCTGATGTTGCTGATCCGCTGCTTTGTATGATAGTTCCCATTTTGTTCTATTTCTCGCTCATTGATGTCCTTTTTGGTACAGAAATGAGCAGAATATCTTGTACGCCAAGCATTCAGACATAACAGCTCTACAGTAAAGTTTGAATTTGGAGTATGCAATTAAACCGAACGTACTGCTGCTACGGCTTGTTGAACCTAAAAGCTATGACTGGGGATGGCAGATGGCTCAGCATATTATATGCCTGTCTGACATCCCTCTGCAATGATCACTGACGGGAAGTAAATAAATATCATTATAATCGACATATACCACAGGATAACTCTTAATGGCCACAGCAAGCGGTCACCGTTGACTTTCATGAATGACGTAGCTGAATGCGTCTCGCCGTCTAGGGAGTATCAAGGCAGCTTGATAGCGGTGATAAGAACGCTGACGTGATAATCGCTTTGAAAGTACTCAGCGCCGGTGTCACTTTATCCTGCGCCATAGTAGTACCTATCAAGAATAATAGTGAAAGGCACATTATTCAAGCCACCCTGATGTAAGCAGTAAAACACCTATTTTTCTCTTTCTATTACGCGCAAACTTTAACTCAAAGGTCGGTGGTGCTTGTCGAAGCTTCGCTATGAAGATTCCTGTCGCTCTACTCGCACTCGTCACTATTACTGGTAAGTGCATACTTTATTTTTATTCAGGCCGTAATTTGTTGCCGGTATGTTAGACAATGAATACAAAGTCAAGTAGCCCATGTCATGTAATGTGAAATGTAAATATGAAGTTTATGCTTGTCGAACACTGTTTCAATCCCTGCTGGCACATAACCGATGGCCATTGACTTACGTAAATGATTAGCCCGTCTAAGGAGAAATTGCAAAAAAAAACAAGTGCAGCGTATTAGATGTCTTCTTGCCGGAGGGTCATAAGTAAATCGTAAAGTAGCGCTCAAGCACTGAACAATAAATGTTCATGGGGTCTTAAACAAATTGACTTGACCATATTATAAGGTCTTATAAGTAACGACCACCAGTATGAAAATACCTCGAAGATACTTTCATGTACCCACTCGTACATCTTGTGGCTTCTAAGAGTGCCAAAACAAGCATCTAATTTTTCACCTGCTAACATTAGATTTCATTTAGCAGCTTAGTCTAGGCAATAATTTCGCTACGTATCCGGCATACGTAGAATTGGGGGGATTGTAGCTGCTATCACATCCTTGGATTCTAGATCGCAAAACCTGTTGTTGAGCGAACAGACCGATACAAAAGCAGCCACGGTGCGCTTGTGCTATTCTATAGCTTTCTAAAACAGAGTATCGACAAATATAACCAAGGCAATTTGCGACAACAGTCTTACATAGCGCAGACAATTTGCGTGCGCTGCTCTCGTCGCGGTACCATGGTAAGGTGATGCAGACATATCGATTAACTATGCGAACGTATGAGGGCGAATTAGAAAGTCTTCGCCCTTATTTTTATTATCCAAAATAAGGTTCCTACATGTAACTACAAATATAGGTGCTATTCACGTACCTTACACCATGTTTCCATAGCCCCACAACTGTTTAGACATTTCTCCCATCGCAGCACTAAATCAGAGATGCCCCTGTGGCAGAATTCGTCCGGCTGACTGTGGTACCACCGTCGGACAGCTGTATTGGCTGCATGAATCACTGTCCTGCCAGGAACTCCTTCAGCGGGCCTTCAAAAAGCGAGTCACTTTTCCCCAATTATAGATTTATTTGTGGATTTCGATGGCCGTTCAACCATTGCTCCATAGAAAACGAATCACACTTCTTTGCTCGTACGCCGTGGACGTGTGAAGCACAACCGCCATCTTCAACAACTGACAGCAGCGCCGTGCCACGGAGCAACCAGGAGATATGGCCGGGCTGGTCCAAGAAAGGTCCACCAATGGGAATTTTGACTTCGCATTTACAGCCGTAATTTGGCTCAAAAAATGGGGCAAGGACTTAGTAATTCGCCCTCGTATAAGTATGCCAAGCTTCGCGCGTAATGTGATTATAATCATGAACGGTCGGTAGCTAGGTTATTTCCCAACGTACATCGGTCTTGGAATGAAGGACTTTAAGACAGAAAAACTAGAATTTGTTGTCCGTATTCACAATTAGACAGCATCCTAAATAAAGGAAGTCATTTTCCTTTCTGATATCATAGGATATTGGCTGGCAGCTGCAGGTAATCGAAGCTTGAGAAGTGAATAGCATAAAACCACAAAGAAAATCGTAATGCGGAACATCTTTTGGAACTTTTGGGCTGCTCTCAAAGCATTTACGCTGGGCATTATACAAGACACATAGCAAGGTAACGAAAATAGGAATGTATGATTGAGGAAAACGCTGCAAAAGCACATGGGACACAGAAAAGAAACGTGAAAACTAACGAAAAAGCAATTCTAACACTGGTTCGAAATAAACCAAAGCCGCAAGAACAACAATTGGTGGAATATCTCTATTTTCATGTATACATCATTGACTTGTTCCTTTTCTAATCAACCATTGTTTCTATGAAATTTAGCTTTTATATTTGTTGGCCCAATGTGGAGCTGAACAGTAGAATACATTACTTTCGTCGCCACTAGCAGTTCACTCATCAGTGGCACCACAGAACTCTCACAGTCGCTGGCCCCCAATTTTGATCCATTGTGTCATGAAAAAATCATGAAAGCAACGAATGCACATTCAGCAAAATGTTAATCCTCAACTTTAATGAGAAAAGGACAAGGACTTTTAGGCAAACAGCCCTAATTTCTTGTTTACTCCCGTAATTAAAATTCTCTTTCATATTGTTTTCAGTGATTCTTGTAGTTGTTGGAGCAACTGAGCAGAATAATAACGACTCGTCTTCGTCAAATGAAGGTAAATGCGATCTTGAAAAATTAAATTTTGGTTTATTCAATATATATATCTCACAAAATGAACATAAAAATGAACACCCTGTGTAGCATTTGGCAACATATAAATATACTTAATCCGGCAAAAATGCAAGCACATTCCCAGCTGTTTTGCAGAGAAGGCAGTCGTGAAAGAAGCTTGACTTTCCTAATACACACTCTTCTCAATCCACACACTAATCAGATTCAGTTTCAAGACCATTCCACAGGCGGTTTCCCTTGAGAAAAAACCTAATGTTTATGTAGAAAAGAAAAAGGATGCAACCACCTTCGAGTAAAAACCAGGCATCACTCTCAAAATTTGGGCGCCGGTAAGAACATTGAGCTTAACATGATGAAGTTTCAAAGAAGCTGTGACTGAAGAAGTTCAATCTAACTGATGGTAGAAAATAAACCACTTCCAATGTTGATTTAACTGCTTAAAGTGTAACACTGATACTTGAACTGAAGATTTGAATTTTTTGTGCAAGTAATGTCTCCCTCTTCAAGTAGACCAGATCATGAACTGGAATATTGTGGTATCTGCCACAGGAAACCAATACATTTATATTTTATAAACAAATATCTCCTAACTGGTGTCATTCTGATAATTCGTGCATCCGCCTTGCGAACTCAACGGCTAGAATTTGTCAATTGGAATATGGGACAATAGCTAATTAGTTAAAAACTTAATTTTTTTTCTTAATTGCATAGTTGATTATGCA
This sequence comes from Dermacentor silvarum, assembly GCF_013339745.2. Classification (NCBI taxonomy): domain Eukaryota; kingdom Metazoa; phylum Arthropoda; class Arachnida; order Ixodida; family Ixodidae; genus Dermacentor; species Dermacentor silvarum. The sequence continues at coordinate 55,703,092 of NC_051156.1, forward strand.
TTTCTTTTTTGAAAGTAATATCCGCCTCTTCGAGTGCACCAGCTCATTAATTAGAATTGTGCTATCTACCACAGGCAACCTTTAAACATTTTTGAAAGTGCTTGCTGAAACCCTCTAAGCCACCCATTGTACTCCCACCATCCACCCAGTACACCCACCATTCACCCAGAACGCACACCGTTCACCCACCATCCACCCAGTAGACCCACCATTGAGACGAGTCACCCAGCGGGTATTCCACCATCTACCCAGCATCTACCCAGCACCATCTATATCACCACCGTCCACCCAGCATACCCACGATGAATTCCATCGTACCCATCGTCCTATGCAGCATGCCCAGCATAAAACTAATGATGGGCAATGCTGGGATTTTCAATAGGGTTGCCAAGAGAATATAAATCGTGGGCAAGCTACAAGTTTAAACATGGTCAATGACCTTGCGTATTAATTGGGTATTCACTGTTATCAACATGTTTCAGGATGCCATTATTCATTGAGAGCCCGCGAATCACCTAGCAAATTTTCATTTCATTCCCTTTAACTTTTTCAAACTCCCACCGCCTTCTTTTTTTAAAGCAAAGGTACATTCATTGGCAAAACTGCAAATTTGTTTAAACATCTCACCAAAACGAAATGCAACATAAATGATGTGAACTATCTTTATGAGATTCAGGTGGCGCCTGCAGGTACCAAGCTTTTTGCTTTACCACTGCGTTTGCCATATAGGCTTATAACATCTGTGGTTTGTGTAAACAAGTCATTGAACATTAAGGAAATTTTACCACCTATAAGAAATACCTTTTGATGCTGTTAGCATGGTTAGTCTACTTCAGCATTTATCTGAAAAACTATCGTCTTTACGCGGTTCTTCCCAGTAGCTCAAGTTATGTACTAGCCTCGGCAACTAGTTACGTGTGCTGACAGCTGTCTGTCCTAGTAGTCAACTTGGTTCACTCAACCTGTGCTTACACAGACAAGTTACACTCCATGATCACGTAACACAATAATATCCCTTAAAGTCTCTACTAATTATGAATTATCCCGCACCAAAATAATAACTACATATGCAACATGACTTGAAGGACATCGATTTACCATAGATATACATATTCATCCCAAAGGATGCACTCTGCCCGATTTTTTTATTACGCTTGTTCTGTAGGCAGGGGTCAATATAACAATGTGGCTTCCGAGAAAGGCCGCTATCGGAGGGTTCAGCCACGTCACGTCGAGGCTATATAAATGCTCGACCCTATATTGGGCTGAGAGAAGTGGCCTTTTGTCCATGTTCGCTAGCCACACACTTTTCCATTGTGTAGGCACCACATCAACCAGTGTATTGCCCATGGTGCTTATTTTAAACTATACAGATGTTTTTGTAAATAAAAGGGCTGTGAGAGCAAGGTGAACGCGCGGTTCTTGCAGATGAATTATAAAACGGACACTCTTTACGAGTCATAAGGTTAGTTTGAAAAAAAATAATAAGTTGTGTTGATTACAATGTTATGAAAACTTTGAGGCAGTTTTTCATGGGAAATTGGCTGGCGGTCATATTTGGTGCCACCACTGTTTTTTAATGTTTCTTTATCTTAAAAGCCGCACCTATTTACAGATATTCATACTTGAATTTAAACGTTCGAACCAGACAATCTGCAAGCACGCTGAAAGCGCTGAAAAGGGAGTTCCCGTACTCCGCTAGACGGGAACGTCCCATGACAAAGACCATTCTCTATAGAAGTTTTATTAGAACAATTTTCATCAGCATGCAGGCACTAATGCAGTTGTATTAAAAAAACTAAATTTGTTCCTGGCAGACGAGCATTTTCTTGGAAACCGTACGGAGAATGAAAACGAGCATACTCCACTCGACAGAGTCCGTAAGTATTTGCTGTGCCCAGTCTAGTTCTTAGAAAATAAGCGAACCCCACCGAAGATTACCAGAGTGTCTGGTCGGTAAATCAATTAAACTTATCTCAGCGCAAATAACAGAGCAACGTTACTTTCACACAAACATACCTTGTAATTACTCGCTTTGGTTCCCTAATTATTACAATTTTGCCATCGCTTAGGTGTTCGAGCATAGTCAAAAGATCAACGACAGCTCGTGTAGTGAGGTAGCATGTTTTCCAAAAACAAAATAGTACCGGTACTGACCAAATCAACCTTATTGCTTACGTTTCGGAACCGTTATGGATTATTTGTTCGCAACGCAGCTGACATAGTGTGGTAGGCTGTGTATAAGCTTAACACGTCCGGGAGGAAACGAAAGTAAACCCGGGACATGATGCCATCCGTACGGTTGATAGTGTTGTGTGTCGCATGTATCAGAAGTCATTCGAGCGGAAGCGTCCTTGCCACGTTCTTATCTTTTGCGATAATTGACGCATTATCCCAATCGATTCCGCGCTAGCACCGATGCACGTGTTTCGCGAGCGCGTTGGACAAATGATGACCATTCGAGACGTCACGATTGTGCTCTTTGAGTCGTGTAATGTAATTCGCTATTTCTCCGATGGAAGTGAAGTCGCAGTCCTTGCAGGGGATTCTGTATGCAAATCTCAGGAATTTTTCATCTGCTAGGCTGTCCGCTACGTTCACGACCTCGTTGCGTAGCTTGTTAGCTGGCACGGGTTCAACAAGCTAGTCATATTTCGAAAAACGCTCGACAATGCCGCACTGATACAGGGCTCGTTCTTTTTTTCAGTCGCGTTTCCTTTAAACTTTCATGTTTTTTTTTTTTTTTGCTTAGAGACCAGCGCAATCTTTTCGTTCTTGGTGATGAAAGCAACAGGGCAACTGCTTCCACATATTGACCCTTTTCGTGGCGATCCCGTGGGCGCTGCCATGTTTGATCACGTGGTGACGCGTCCATCGCTTGCCTCAACTGCCTCCGTTGCCTCCTTGTTTACAATGGAAGTGTATGACGCCGGCGCGGCTTAGAAAACCTCTGTTTTCGAAAATATCGTAGACGGTGACTAGGTGGACGACACGAAGCTTTGATCACAGCTTCAGAGAACATGCAAAAGCGCTTTCGGAGCTGATTAAGCTATGCCCAAACGGCGCAAGCAGCGTATATGGTGCTTGTTCTAAAAGCGGGACTAAATATGTATTCCAAGCTATCCAAACATTCCGCTCATGAATTCAGTCAGGATTAGTGTGTTTTCCTCTTTGTTCTTTATTCGGCAAATATTCTGAAGCAGTGGCTTGTCAGTTTTCTGACTCAGGTGAAGTTCCTCGGTGCGGCCACTATCTGATTATTTTCTGCCTAATCGCTCGCGGGTGTGCTCAGTTCCGATAGATTTGTTCTTGCTGCGCACAAGGCTTGAAACGTAGCTGTTTTGTACATTGTAATACCTCGTAGCAAATATATATTAGAGCTAGTAACTCGCTTACTCTTGTGGACCGTCACGAAACATTCAGCTTCGACCATTCGTGCGCCATCGGTGTAGTCCGTCATTTATTGTGCGTATACAGTGCGCATATATTCAAGTGTGCGCCCATTCACTTATTCTTGATACGTCGGCGATAGAGTGGGCGTAAGTTTTCCTGCCATTTGGGACAGATGTGTATAGATAACGTGCAAGAAACTTACTATGACAGGAAGCGGCGCTACTCCCTTTGTCATTGTTTAACGAGCGGTACTCACTCTTGCCGGCGTACCGGGGCTGGAGCCCATTCTTTGAAGGTTAGCGATACAAGGCTGGCGGATGAGCAAATTTCTGTATCCTCGAAGAAAGCCGTACATCACGAAGTGCCGGTAACACGTTCGGACAGTTGCAGCAGCGGTCCGCGAACTTGGCCACACAGATTCATTCTATTCCTTAACATGCCAATCACTATTCTTGCAGCCAACTACTGCACACGATCTTCAATCCACATGATTCAATCTAGCATGATTGGAGCGCAGTGTGTTAGCGAAAACTCAGTTGCATTTCCGACAGCTGTTCGCACAGAAGCAAGGCAGAAGCGGTAATGGCTTCGTATTCGTGCGCGGTCGCTGAGGAGACGTATGGCGCGCCGCCGTGAGCGCCATCTCGTTTCTCGAAAACAAACTGCTCCGCGAAAAGGGTCAATATCTCGGGTATCTCTCGCATCTCCTGCAGCCTTGCTTTTTCGCTGGAGCATATGCGCGCCGCATGGCTAGGAAGACGCCAGTGTATTCCGTATAGAAAGAATAATGAATAAAAATCATAATTGAAGCGCTTCTATGGGGCATAATGTCAAACTCTGTGCAAGCGTCTATTCCCCCCTCCCCGATTATCCCCGTGTCCACTTGCAAATGTGCTCAGGGAACACGCGCACCCTGTGCTTTCAGTAAATCTAAGCCTTGTAGCTGAGGTTGTTCACTTTATGTAAGCTATCACCGCAGCGAGTGCAGATGAACACAATTTCCGTCGTCTTGTGAGCGTGAAAGAACAGAGAGCCTGTTTTAGTTAGCAATTTACACCAACTTTCATCGATACACTAGAAAACGCACACTTTCAAATTCCTTTTGTTTTCAATTTTTTTTTCAGGTCGTGGCTTCGGATGCCCTTCGCAATCAAGCTGCAACGAACACTGCAGACGTATTAGTCGCCGAGCAGGGTACTGCGATGGCTTCTTGAAGCTGAGATGTGTTTGCACCAAGTAATATAGTATTATCAGGGCGTTTCTGAACAATGCATTGGATAAAATAAATAGTTGCTATGGCATTGAAGAAACGAGTAAAATATATTTTCCATAGTATTTACACCTCAATTCTTTTTCAATGACCTGCAAATATTTACTTCGTGTTAAAAGTCTCTGGCTGATCGTGATTATTATACGTGGATGTAACAGTAAAAAAATTGTACAAAAACCATCGACGTTAATTGTCAATGTAAGCGAGTAGCTTACCGCTTCCAGAAAGCTATTTGCCTAATTATATAGACACTCACACACATGCGATTTCGTGCACACAGTGACGCAGCCGCGGGCACAGCTGGAGTTTTTTTCTTACATACTTCCAAATTGGGTGATGTACGATGGTGGGATCGAACCTTTGACTTCCAGCAGAGCAGCCCACTGCTGTAACCATGGCCACAATCACACTTACTTGTTTTGCCGGTTTTGCTAATATAAAGCACCCTTTCAACACATGACAAGGGCCAAAAAACGCTTACGATAAAAATGGTCAGTGCAAGGCACATACGTCGGAAGTCGTGTGGTCACCGGCGTTTACATTTGAAATCCTCTTAGTGTGACCAAGCGTTCTAACATCGCCATTCAGGGAGGAACACTATCTTTTGTTTTCTATAATTCGAGTAATAGCACGAGTCTTCTACTCGGTTCAAAATAGAATCTAGCTGTTGAGTGCCCCATTACTGCACAGGCTAGTCAGCATCATTATGTTAAGGGTATTGCTGCTTCTTTATCTATTGACAAGTATCTGATGCGGTGCGATTATGTCGCCATCACCCGCATGAGTCTACCATGCCAAATGAACGGTTTGAAACACCTGACGTGTGCGTTACACGCAAGTTCCTTGCATTCTTCCCTCGTAACTGCTAGCGCTTCGAGGCGCTTTGTTAAAGTGCACTTCTTTCGGGAACTGGCCATACAAACGGTTATACACAAGCAAAGAAAAGTGCTCTGAGGAGCCGAAGAAAGCTATTCGCCTAAAAACTAAGTTTGGGTGTACACTTGGAGTTTCTGGTTTTTCAGTCCGCTGCGCATACACTTAACACTAGTGGGCATATATCACCCCCGTGCATAGGCGATGCCTGTTCCATGTCAGACTTCGTGCCTATATCGTATCTAGGTCATCATTAGGTTATGAATTGTCTTGCCTTCCTTGTCCGCCCTATATTACTCTCTCGTTAAAAACATCCGCCAGAACTATTTCACGATGCCTATAGACGGTGATGCGTTTAGCATTGAAACAATACAGTGCCACAACGTATTTCCTCTGTCCAAATCAGTTATGTATGAGGCGTGTATTGGCAGCGGGACTCTTGTTTCCAGCCTCCTTGTGAACACTGGGCGCCATCGATCGCCGCTGCCGCGAAGCATTTGTGTGGCGTCCCATATTCATGGGGCACCGGGGCGTGCGAACGACGAGAAACGGTAATGCGGTAACCAGGCTCCTCTCGCGCATCTTTCTGGCCACGCTGTGCAAGCTTGTGGGGCTGCCGAGAAGTGCGCGTCGCCTTCGAGACGAGAAGCGTGGCCAGCTGGTGCTTGCGAACGCTGAATATTGTTCCCTCATTTGCTGCCCACCCAGCGGCACATACTGAGTCAGCGAAGTTGGTGAGAGGTTCATTGAAAAGCGACGCATACGCACTGCATTCTTCACGGACGCATTTGCGTGAAAAACCTTCATTAAAAGGCGACACATACACAGTGTGTTTCTGAAGTGGCTACAGAAGCGTAAGGTTGCTGTTCTAGAGGAACCTTTTTTTATTCATTTATTTATTTATTTAGAAAATACTGCAGGGCCATTTGCAGGAGGGGCAGAAGTACAAAAAAAGCAAACAAGAAAATGCAAGAGCACGTGACTGCCAAAACAAAATAACAAGAAATAATTACAATGGAACGCTTGTAGGAAAATTAACAAATAACCAATTCCAGAAACCCTGCACCAAAACAAAATAAAAAGTACCAAAATTTTTCAACTATTGCTTGTTCAGCTGTCGACACATTCAGTTTTTCCAGTTTTAAAATTAAGAAGCGATTGGGCAAGTTATTCCTATTCAGTTATTGTGCGAGGAAACAAGGAGTACTCAAAGGCGTTCGTCCTGGGGGGCAAAATACGGAGTTATTCATTTGGCATACCGGTGCCTTTTCAATCGCCATGTTAGCGGCTGCATGTATTGCTGGGGATTAAGAGATAGATAGGTCAATATTCTGAAGTAGATAGAGGAATCAAATACTTCGAATTTTCATTCGCAATTTTAGTGTTGTAATTCATTTTCATTAAGTGTGAGGGATTGTCTGTTGGACAATATTTAGAGAATATGAAGCGTACAGCTTTTCGCAGATTTTTTTTCCAATGCATCGATGTTGCGTTTCGTGTACGGGTGCTAGACAATTGCCGCATATTCTATTGTAAGCCTTATAATACAGTTGTAAGCCAACAGATTGGTTTCCGGAGGTGCCATTTTTAATTTATGCCTGAGCAGACCAAGTTTTCTTAAAGCTGAAGCACATGTTGTAGAGATATGCTTGTTCCAGGAAAGATCATGCGTTATGATAATCCCCAGATACCTATATTCCTCGACTTTGAATAAGGGTGAGATGCAAGATCATAAGGGTGCTTTTTCTTAGTTATTCTCATAGAAACTGTTTTATTAGTGTTAAGCTCCATCTTCCACTGCTGGCAACATGAATGAATGCTCTGAAGGGTAGAATTTAAGATGACTTGATCTTCGTGGCATTTAATGTCAGTAAATAAAACACAATCTTCTGCAAACAACATTATTAGAACGGGGTCACCGATTACTTCTACAATATTGTCACGAGCATTATATATATATATATATATTATATATATGTGTGTGTGTGTGTGTGTGTGGTGTGTGTAAAAAATAACAAGGGGCCAAGTACGCCTGACTTGAGGAACACCGGAAGTACGCGGCACTTCATCTGAAGGGCAATCGCTTTTGCTGACGAATTGTGTGCGCTTAGTTAAGTATGCAGAGATCCAGCTAATTAAGTATGGCAGCAGATTTATTATTTAGAGCTTCTCCATTCACTTATGGCGACAAACAAGATCAAATGCTTTTCTGTAATCAAGAATATAACACCAATCTGACCAGGTTTATCAAGAATGCTAGCAAAGCTAAGGATGACTGAAGTCAACTGTGGTGACGGTGGAAAACCCTTTCCTAAAGCCATGCGTTCCGCGTGAGGATGCTGTTGTCACTTAAAAATTCCTTTTATCGTGTTAGCTATATTATGTTCCAATAGTCTGCAGCCAGATGAAGTAAGGGAGATTGGTCGACAGTTGGTTATCAAAGTCCCGTCACCAGTCTCTAAGCACCGGTACAAACCCGAGCCTATCACTAGTCTTTGGGAAGGGTGGTGGAAGATAAAGATACACTAAAGTGTGCGCTAGAAAACGTGCAATAATTTCTGCAAAGCGGTCAAGAAGGCGTTTGGCCATGTTATCCGGTCCCGGTGATGATTTCGTTTTTAAATGTAGCAGCATAGAAACCACATCAGGCATCGATACAACCGCAGGGTCAGCATAGCAAGGGCTGAAGGGTACATGTTCGAGGACACTTGGAAGATACGCTGTGAAAACAGTTACAGGTCTGCGCAGCACACGCAGCACAGTTACAGCGTAAGCTGAGTTGAGCGGCGCAAGAGTAGCTCCAATTTCGGCACCACGCACAAGGTCTTTGCGGCAAAATTGTCTTCGCCTCGATTTTT
>NC_051156.1:55711585-55738445 GCF_013339745.2 Dermacentor silvarum
TATTGTAGTCCTTCCTAATGCACGTGTCTCCAAGAACAGAATAAGTATCATGGTATCGATGTCGATGTTTGCTGTTGAGATCCGCTGCTTTGTATGATAGTTCCCATTGTGTTCTATTTCTCGCTCATTGATGTCCTTTTTGGTACAGAAATGAGCAGAATATCTTGTACGCCAAGCATTCAGACATAACAGCTCAACAGTAAAGTTTGAATTTGGAGTATGCAATTAAACCGAACGTACTGCTGCTACGGGTTGTTGAACCTAAAAGCTATGACTGGGGATGGCAGATGGCTCAGCATATTATATGCCTGTCTGACTGTCCTTCTGCAATGATCACTGACGGGAAGTAAATAAATATCATTATAATCGACATATACCACAGAATAACTCTTAATGGCCACAGCAAGCAGTCACCGTTGACTTTCATGAATGACGTAGCTGAATGCGTCTCGCCGTCTAGGGAGTATCAAGGGAGCTTGATAGCGGTGATAAGAACGCTGACGTGATAATCGCTTTGAAAGTAATCAGCGCCGGTGTCACTTTATCCTGCGCCATAGTAGTACCTATCAAGAATAATAGTGAAAGGCACATTATTCAAGCCACCCTGATGTAAGCAGTAAAACACCTATTTTTCTCTTTTTATTACGCGCAAACTTTAACTCAAAGGTCGGTGGTGCTTGTCGAAGCTTCGCTATGAAGATTCCTGTCGCTCTACTCGCACTCGTCACTATTACTAGTAAGTGCATAGTTTATTTTTATTCAGGCCGTAATTTGTTGCCGGTATGTTAGACAATGAATACAAAGTCAAGTAGCCCATGTCATGTAATGTGAAATGTAAATATGAAGTTTATGCTTGCCGAACACTGTTTCAATCCCTGCTGGCACATAACCGATGGCCATTGACTTACGTAAATGATTAGCCCGTTTAAGGAGAAATTGCAAAAAAACAAGTGCAGCGTATTAGATGTCTTCTTACCGGAGGGTCATAAATAAATCGTAAAGTAGCGCTCAAGCACTGAACAATACATGTTCATGGGGTCTTAAACAAATTGACTTGATCATATTATAAGGTCTTATAAGTAACGACCACCAGTATGAAAATACCTCGAAGATACTTTCATGTACCCACTCGTACATCTTGTGGCTTCTAAGAGTGCCAAAACAAGAAATCTAATTTTTCACCTGCTAACATTAGATTTCATTTAGCAGCTTAGTCTAGGCAATAATTTCGCTACGTATCCGGCATACGTAGAATTGGGGGGATTGTAGCTGCTCTCACATCCTTGGATTCTAGATCGCAGAACCTGTTGTTGAGCGAACAGACCGATACAAAAAGAGCCACGGTGCGCTTGTGCTATTCTATAGCTTTCTAAAACAGAGTATCGAGAAATATAAGCAAGGCAATTTGCGACAACAGTCTTACATAGCGCAGACAATTTGCGTGCGCTGCTCTCGTCGCGGTACCATGGTAAGGTGATGCAGACATATCGATTAATTATGCGAACGTATGAGGGCGAATTAGAAAGTCTTCGCCCTTATTTTTATTATCCAAAATAAGGTTCCTACATGTAACTACAAATATAGGTGCTATTGCACGTAACTTACACCATGTTTCCATAGCCCCACAATTGTTTAGACATTTCTCCCATCGCAGCACTAAATCAGAGATGCCCCTGTGGCAGAATTTGTCCGGCTGACTGTGGTACCACCGTCGGACAGCTGTATTGGCTGCATGAATCACTGTCCTGCCAGGAACTCCTTCAGCGGGCCTTCAAAAAGCGAGTCACTTTTCCCCAATTATAGATTTATTTGTGGATTTCGATGGCCGTTCAACCATTGCTCCATAGAAAACGAATCACACTTTTTTGCTCGTACGCCGTGGACGTGTGAAGCACAACCGCCATCTTCAACAACTGACATAAGCGCCGTGCCACGGAGCAACCAGGAGATATGGCCGGGCTGGTCCAACCAAGGTCCACCAATGGGAATTTTGAATTCGCATTTACAGCCGTAACTTGGCTCAAAAAATGGGGCAAGGACTTAGTAATTCGCCCTCGTATAAGTATGCCAAGCTTCGCGCGTAATGTGATTATAATTATGAATGGTCGGTAGCTAGGTTATTTCCCAACGTACATCGGTCTTGGAATGAAGGACTTTAAGACAGAAAAACTAGAATTTGTTGTCCGTATTCACAATTAGACAGCATCCTATATAAAGGAAGTCATTTTTCTTTCTGATATCATAGGATATGGGCTGGCAGCTGCAGGTAATCGAAGCTTGAGAAGTGAATAGCACAAAACCACAAAGAAAATCGTAATGCGGAACATCTTTTGGAACTTTTGGGCTGCTCTTAAAGCACTTACGCTGGGCATTATACAAGACACATAGCAAGGTAAAGAAAATAGGAATGTATGATTGAGGAAAACGCTGCAAAAGCACACGGGACACAGAAAATAAACATGAAAACTAACGAAAAAGCAATTCTAACACTGGTTCCAAATAAACGAAAGCCGCAAGAACAACAATTGGTGGAACATCTCTATTTTCATGTATACATCATTGACTTGTTCCTTTTCTAATCAACCATTGTTTATATGAAATTTAGCTTTTATATTTGTTGGCCCAATGTGGAGCTGAACAGTAGAATACATTACTTTCGTCGCCACTAGCAGTTCACTCATCAGTGGCACCACGGAACTCTCACACTCGCTGGCCCCCAATTTTGATCCATTGTGTCATGAAAAAATCATGAAAGCAACGAAAGCACATTCAGCAAAATGTTAATCCTCAACTTTAATGAGAAAAAGACAAGGACTTTTAGGCAAAGAGCCCTAATTTCTGGTTTATTCCGGTGATTAAAATTATCTTTCATATTCTTTTCAGTGATTCTTGTAGTTGTTGGAGCAACTGAGCAGAATAATAACGACTCGTCTTCGTCAAATGAAGGTAAATGCGATCTTGAAAAATTAAATTTTGGTTTATTCAATATATATATCTCACAAAATGAACATAAAAATGAACACCCTGTGTAGCATTTGGGAACATATAAATATACTTAATCCTGCAAAAATGCAAGCACATTCCCAGCTGTTTTGCAGAGAAGGCAGTCGTGAAAGAAGCTTGACTTTCCTAATACACACTCTTCTCAATCCATACACTAATCAGATTCACTTTCAAGACCATTCCACAGGTGGTTTCCCTTGAGAAAAAACCTAATGTTTATGTAGAAAAGAAAAAGGATGCAACCACCTTCGAGTAAAAACCAGGCATCACTCTGGAAATTTGGGCGCCGGTAAGAACATTGAGCTTAACATGATGAAGTTTCAAAGAAGCTGTGACTGAAGAAGTTCAATCTAACTGATGGTTGAAAATAAACCACTTCCAATGTTGATTTAACTGCTTAAAGTGTAACACTGATACTTGAACTGAAGATTTGAATTTTTTGTGCAAGTAATGTCTCCCTCTTCAAGTAGACCAGATCATGAACTGGAATATTGTGGTATCTGCCACAGGAAACCAATACATTTATATGTTATAAACAAATATCTCCTAACTGGTGTCATTCTGATAATTCGTGCATCCGCCTTGCGAACTCAACGGCTAGAATTTGTCAATTGGTATATGGGACAATAGCTAATTAGTTAAAAACTTAATTAGTTATTTTTTCTTAATTGCATAGTGAATTATGCATTTCATTTTTGAAAGTAATATCTGCCTCTTCGAGTGCACCAGCTCATTAACTAGAATTGTGCTATCTACCACAGGCAACCTTTAAACAGTTTTGAAAGTGCTTGCTGGAACCCTCTATAGTCACCCATTGTACTCCTACGATCCACCCAGTACACCCACCATTCACCCAGAACGCACACCATTCACCCACCATCCACCCAGTAGACCCACCATTGAGACGAGTCACCCAGCGGGTATTCCACCATCTACCCAGCATCTACCCACCGCCATCTATATCACCACCGTCCACCCAGCATACCCAAGATGAATTCCATCGTACCCATCATCCTATGCAGCATGCCCAGCATAAAACTAATGATGGGCAATGCTGGGATTTTCAATAGGGTTACCAAGAGAATATAAATCGTGGGCAAGCTACAAGTTTAAAATGGTCAATGACCTTGCGTATTAATTGGGTATTCACTGGTATCAACATGTTTCAGGATGCCATTATTCATTGAGAGCCCGCGAATCACCTAGCAAATTTTCATTTCATTCCCTTTTTCAAACTCCCACCGCCTTCTTTTTTTAAAGCAAAGGTACATTCATTGGCAAAACTGCAAATTTGTTTAAACATCTCACCAAAACGAAATGCAACATAAATGATGTGAATTATCTTTATGAGATTCAGGTGGCGCCTGCAGGTACCAAGCTTTTTGCTTTGCCACTGCGTTTACCATATAGGCTTATAACATCTGTGGTTTGTGAAACAAGTCATTGAACATTAAGGAAATTTTACCACCTATAAGAAATACCTTTTGATGCTGTTAGCATGGTTAGTCTACTTCAGCATTTACCTGAAAAACTATCGTCTTTACGCGGTTCTTCCCAGTAGCTCAAGTTATGTACTAGCCTCGGCAACTAGTTACGTGTGCTGACAGCTGTCTGTCCTAGTAGTAAACTTGGTTCACTCAACCTGTGCTTACACAGACAAGTTACACTCCATGATCACGTAACAGAATAATATCCCTTAAAGTCTCTACTAATTATGAATTATCACGTACCAAAATAATACATACATATGCAACATGACTTGAAAGGACATCGATTTACCATAGATATACATATTCATTCCCAAAGGATGCACTCTGCCCGATTTTTTATTACGCTTGTTCTGTAGGCAGGGGTCAATATAACAATGTGGCTTCCGAGAAAGGCCGCTATCGGAGGGTTCAGCCACGTCACGTCGAGGCTATATAAATGTTCGACCCTATATTGGGCTTAGAGAAGTGGCCTTTTGTCCATGTTCGCTAGCCACACACTTTTCCATTGTGTAGGCACCACATCAACCAGTGTATTGGCCATGGTGCTTATTTTAAACTATACAGATGTTTTTGTAAATAAAAGGGCTGTGAGAGCAAGGTGAACGCGCGGTTCTTGCAGATGAATTATAAAACGGACACTCTTTAGGAGTCATGAGGTTAGTTTGAAAAAAAATAATAAGTTGTGTTGATTACAATGTTATGAAAACTTTGAGGCAGTTTTTCATGGGAAATTGGCTGGCGGTCATATTTGGTGCCACCACTGTTTTTTAATGTTTCTTTATCTTAAAAGCCGCACCTATTTACAGATATTCATACTTGAATTTAAACGTTCGAACCAGACAATCTGCAAGCACGCTGAAAGCGCTGAAAAGGGAATTCCCGTACTCCGCTAGACGGGAACGTCCCATGACAAAGACCATTCTCTATAGAAGTTTTATTAGAACAATTTTCATCAGCATGCAGGCACTAATGCAGCTGTATTAAAAAAACTAAATTTGTTCCTGGCAGACGAGCATTTTCTTGGAAACCGTACGGAGAATGAAAACGAGCATACTCCACTCGACAGAGTCCGTAAGTATTTGCTGTGCCCAGTCTAGTTCTTAGAAAATAAGCGAACCCCACCGAAGATTACCAGTGTCTGGTCGTTAAATCAATTAAACTTATCTCAGCGCAAATAACAGAGCAACGTTACTTTCACACAAACATACCTTGTAATTACTCGCTTTGGTTCCCTAATTATTACAATTTTGCCATCGCTTAGGTGTTCGAGCATAGTCAAAAGATCAATGACAGCACGTGTAGTGAGGTAGCATGTTTTCCAAAAACAAAATAGTACCGGTACCGACCAAATCAACCTTATTGCTTACGTTTCGGAACCGTTATGGATTATTTGTTCGCAACGCAGCTGACATAGTGTGGTAGGCTGTGTATAAGCTTAACACGTCCGGGAGGAAACGAAAGTAAACCCGGGACATGATGCCATCCGTACGGTTGATAGTGTTGTGTGTCGCATGTATCAGTAGTCATTCGAGCAGACGCGTCCTGGCCACGTTCTTATCTTTTGCGATAATTGACGCATTATCCCAATCGATTCCGCGCTAGCACCGATGCACGTGTTGCGCGAGCGCGTTGGACAAGTGATGACCATTCGCGACGTCACGATTGTGCTCTTTGAGTCGTGTAATGTAAACCGCTATTTCTCCGATGGAAGTGAAGTCGCAGTCCTTGCAGGGAATTCTGTATGCAAATCTCAGGAATTTTTCATCTGCTAGGCTGTCCGCTACGTTCACGACCTCGTTGCGTAGCTTGTTAGCTGGCACGGGTTCAACAAGCTAGTCATATTTCGAAAAACGCTCGACAATGCCGCACTGATACAGGGCTCGTTCTTTTTTTCAGTCGCGTTTTCTTTAAACTTTCATGTTTTTTTTTTTGCTTAGAGACCAGCGCAATCTTTTCGTTCTTGGTGATGAAAGCAACAGGTCAACTGCTTCCACATATTGACCCTTTTCGTGGCGATCCCGTGGGCGCTGCCATGTTTGATCACGTGGGGACGCGTCCATCGCTTGCCTCAACTGTCTCCGCTGCCTCCTTGTTTACAATGGAAGTGTATGACGCGGGCGCGGCTTAGAAAACCTCTGTTTTCGAAAATATCGTGGACGGTGACTAGGTGGACGACACGAAGCTTTGATCACAGCTTCAGAGAACATGCAAAAGCGCTTTCGGAGCTGATTAAGCTATGCCCAAACGGCGCAAGCAGCGTATATGGTGCTTGTTCTAAAAGCGGGACTAAATATGTATTCCAAGCTATCCAAACATTCCGCTAATGAATTCTGTCAGGATTAGCGTGTTTTGCTCTTTGTTCTTTATTCGGCAAATATTCTGAAGCAGTGGCTTGTCAGTTTCCTGACTCAGGTGAAGTTCCTCGGTGCGGCCACTACCTGATTATTTTCTGCCTAATCGCTCGCGGGTGTGCTCAGTTCCGATAGATTTGTTCTTGCTGCGCACAAGGCTTGAAACGTAGCTGTTTTGTACATTGTAATACCTCGTAGCAAATATATATTAGAGCTAGTAACTCGCTTACTATTGTGGACGGTCACGAAACATTCAGCTTCGACCATTCGTGCGCCATCGGGGTTGTACGTCATTTATTGTGCGTATACAGTGCGTATAAGTGGGCGCCCATTCACTTATTCTTGATACGTCGGCGATAGAGTGGGCGTAAGTTTTCCTGCCATTTGGGACAGATGTGTATAGATAACGTGCAAGAAACTTACTATGACAAGAAGCGGCGCTACTCCCTTTGTCATTGTTTAACGAGCGGTACTCACTCTTGCCGGCGTACCGGGGCTGGAGCCCATTCTTTGAAGGTTAGCGATACAAGGCTGGCGGATGAGCAAATTTCTGTATCCTCGAAGAAAGCCGTACATCACGAAGTGCCGGTAACACGATCGGACAGTTGCAGCAGCGGTCCGCGAACTTGGCCACACAGATTCATTCTATTTCTTAACATGCCAATCACTATTCTTGCAGCCAACTACTGCACACGACTTCAATCCACATGATTCAATCTAGCATGATTGGAGCGCAGTGTGTTAGCGAAAACTCAGTTGCATTTCCGACAGCTGTTCGCACAGAAGCAAGGCACAAGCGGTAATGGCTTCGTATTCGTGCGCGATCGCTGAGGAGACGTATGGCGCGCCGCCGTGAGCGCCATCTCGTTTCTCGAAAACAAACTGCTCCGCGAAAAGGGTCAATATCTCGGGCATCTCTCGCATCTCCTGCAGCCTTGCTTTTTCGCTGGAGCATATGCGCGCCGCATGGCTAGGAAGACGCCAGTGTATCCGGTATAGAAAGAGTAATGAATAAAAATCATAATTGAAGCGCTTCTATGGGGCATAATGTCAAACTCTGTGCAAGCGTCTATTCGCCCCTCCCCGATTATCCCCGTGTCCATTTGCAAATGTGCTCAGGGAACACGCGCACCCTGTGCTTTCAGTAAATCTAAGCCTTGTAGCTGAGGTTGTTCACTTTATGTAAGCTATCACCGCAGCGAGTGCAGATAAACACAATTTCCGTCGTCTTGTGAGCGTAAAAGAATAGAGAGCCTGTTTTAGTTAGCAATTTACACCAACTTTAATCGATACACTAGAAAACGCACACTTTCAAATTCCTTTTGTTTTCAATTTTTTTTTCAGGTCGTGGCTTCGGATGCCCTTCGCAATCAAGCTGCAACGAACACTGCAGACGTATTAGTCGCCGAGCAGGGTACTGCGATGGCTTCTTGAAGCTGAGATGTGTTTGCACCAAGTAATATAGTATTATCAGGGCGTTTCTGAACAATGCATTGGATAAAATAAATAGTTGCTATGGCATTGAAGAAACGAGTAAAATATATTTTCCATAGTATTTACACCTCAATTCTTTTTTCAGTGACCTGCAAATATTTACTTCGTGTTAAAAGTCTCTGGCTGATCGTGATTATTATACGTGGATGTAACAGTAAAAAATTGTACAAAAACCATCGACGTTAATTGTCAAAGTAAGCGAGTAGCTTACCGCTTCCAGAAAGCTATTTGCCTAATTATATAGACACTCACATACATGCGATTTCGTGCACACAGTGACGCAGCCGCGGGCACAGCTGGAGTTTTTTTCTTACATACTTCCAAATTGGGTGATGTACGATGGTGGGATCGAACCTTTGACTTCCAGCAGAGCAGCCCACTGCTGTAACCATGGCCACAATCACACTTACTTGTTTTGCCGGTTTTGCTAATATAAAGCACCCTTTCAACACATGACAAGGGCCAAAAAACGCTTACGATAAAAATGGTCAGTGCAAGGCACATACGTCGGAAGTCGTGTGGTCACCGGCGTTTACATTTGAAATCCTCTTAGTGTAACCAAGCGTTCTAACATCGCCATTCAGGGAGGAACACTATCTTTGTTTTCTATAATTCGAGTAATAGCACGAGTCTTCTACTCGGTTCAAAATAGAATCTAGCTGTTGAGTGCCCCATTACTGCACAGGCTAGTCAGCATCATTATGTTAAGGGTATTGCTGCTTCTTTATCTATTGACAAGTATCTGATGCGGTGCGATTATGTCGCCATCACCCGCATGAGTCTACCATGCCAAATGAACGGTTTGAAACACCTGACGTGTGCGTTACACGCAAGTTCCTTGCATTCTTCCCTCGTAACTGCTAGCGGTTCGAGGCGCTTTGTTAAAGTGCACTTCTTTCGGGAACTGGCCATACAAACGGTTATACACAAGCAAAGAAAAGTGCTCTGAGGAGCCGAAGAAAGCTATTCGCCTAAAAACTAAGTTTGGGTGTACACTTGGAGTTTCTGTTTTTTCAGTCTGCTGCGCATACACTTAACACTAGTGGGCATATATCACCCCCGTGCATAGGCGATGCCTGTTCCATGTCAGACTTCGTGCCTATATCGTATCTAGGTCATCATTAGGTTATGAATTGTCTTGCCTTCCTTGTCCGCCCTATATTACTCTCTCGTTAAAAGCATCCGCCAGAACTATTTCACGATGCCTATAGACGGTGATGCGTTTAGCATTGAAACAATACAGTGCCACAACGTATTTCCTCTGTCCAAATCAGTTATGCACTCTAAAAACAGAGTTCCGGGAACTCTCTTTGAGAGAGTATATGCTTGTCCCATATTTCACTCCCTTTTCAGGAGTAAAACGCCTCCATCTCGGAGAGAGTACAGCAACTCCCCCGGACAGAGTATTAGTACTCCTCCTCAACAGAGTGCTAGAACTCCTTCCAGAGTACGAATACTCCACCCCACAAGAGTATTAGTACTCCCTCCAACCGAGTGATTCTACTCCCCCAAACAGAGTGCTTGTACTCCTCCTAATAGAGTGTTTGTACTCCTTTAGACAGTGTGCTGGTACTCCTCCCAGTTGTGTGAAAGCATTCGCTATGCAGTGCCATGGTCACATCAGAGGCGATTCACAACACTTACATGTCGGGGATATTTGATTCCTTCATAAGGAGCTCCTGCACTCATGCTTGGTGAATTGGATTTGATGTTTAGTCGCCGAATCACTCGAATGAAACATAATTTTTTTTCAAAGGTCAACATTTTTATTGATCAAACAGTCACAAGGCAAACTGAGTAAGATTTCGAAAAACATACAGATACACATAAAATCCGATTACACGGATTTTCATGAACTTTACAACACATCTTGCAATAATACATAAACATTTTCTTTAACATTTCATCGCTAATGCAGTGAGAAATATTTTTTTTATTTTCAATTGACAACATTTAAAAAATGAAATTACACAATGTAAAATCAAACAAACAACAAACATGCGCAAGCTCGCGAAGTATTGGCACTACGATTGAAGAGAAAGATGCACCACATTACTGCTCAGAAAACGCATTTGAAGCACTAAACTAGTGTACTTATATACCGTAGGTTATCAGATGACCTGCTAGGCATGAGGCTGATAAAGTAATTTGCCCAGGAAGTTTTTTCATGAGCAAATTACTTTCAAGACAGCAGCTCGTTTGATAACATCCTATGAAGCGTATGGATGCTCCTGACTGAGAGTATACAGTATATTTAGAAATGTGCTGTATATTTTCGTGTAAAGCCGCACCGTCAAGTTTTGGTTATAATATTTCATAGTTATTCATGCATGGGCTGCACCCCCTTTTTTTTAAACACGCATCTTGCGGTGGTTGTCCAACACTTATCTCCGCTCGGAGTGAAGGCAGTACTGTGGCGTATCATAGCTCCCATTCGGTTGGATCCAAAGCTGGTAGTCTTTTGGCAGAAAGCTCGACTTCACTCTTGGCATCCTCATGCAAGTAATTTCCTGGTGCTGTCGGGATCGTGCCATCGCGCTTTCTCACGGACTGTATTTCGTAGACAGCTATTGCCACAGCGCACTGACGCATTTCACAACTGTTGCGGTATTCTTGTTGTCTATTGCATAATTTTCTTTCTCATAAGACATCACATGATAGTTAGTTCATTTCGTACAGATGCATCTTCTAATGATCTGATCAGGGAAGTGGGAATTTTCGCTTGTAAAACAATATTTTCCAAATTGCCTGGCAACACATTTTGATGCTTTGGAGTACACTCCGCTGCACCATGTGGAGTCGTGCTGAGCTGGCTCCTTGACACCATTTTCTCCTTGCAGCTGCCTTCTTGAGTTTTATAAAACGGGTGCCTGAAAAACAATGCGCGCAAATTAACATGAGGAAATATTGTGAAACCATCTAAAAACAGTCAAGGAAAAAGGTCATGGCACTAAGAAGCCTTAGCGCTAAGTATTTGTACTATAATACAAGTGAAACATGTAAATGACTGTAATAGTCAACTTCAATACCACTTTTAAGTTCTTTGACTTAAGGAAAGAAAAAAGAAAACTGGCCGTTAGGACTCAGTCCAGCACCAGTGTTACAAAAATCCCGAAAAATAATATATTGGTCATCGTTGGCACACTTCGTAAACGCATCCCCTCCTCTAGGGGAATGAGCAGTGGTGGTATTGTCTGCATCTCATTTCTAACGTTATAAATAAATATAATTCCTGAAGAGAATTTAGGCTCTTCGGCTTATCTAAAACAAAAGAAATCAGCCGCCAAAGTAAAGGGAACATAGCTAGTGGAGTTAAATGTATAAAGACTACACTCGGCATACACAAGTGGCCAACAATAATGCAAATGTGGTGCTAGAAGAATGACACGACACGACATGAAAAGGAGGTGAACCACCTTTAAAGAAACCCGTCACACTTATGAGACCGAATTCTGCACGCTCTGCTTATGCTGCACTTGAAGTTGATTACGATATGAAGTGCTTAAATCTGCAGTCATTTAACTGAACAGTGAAGCATGTAGTTTTTATGTAACCTGCCGAAAAGCAAAGAGTGCAAAGCTGTATGACGAATTCAGATGTGTCACAAACACCTCTTGTGACACGTCCTAGGCACGCGCCCAGTGTGCCCCCCCCCCCCTTTCTGGTTATGGCACTGCTCAAGCCATAATTTGAGGATCATATTTTCAGTAGGCATGACAATATGGTCATCTAGTTCAATGGATATTACTGGGTGTGATTATAAGAAGGGGTAGCAAGCCCTGTTTACGGCAAGCGTACCCACATTTCAAGAATGACAAGAAACAGCTCACTGCGGCCTGTATCTAAGGTTTCTAAAAGCATGAACTTATTTCCATTTATGAGGTACGCAGTGGGGTTCATTTTTGACGGACTCGACTCTTGCTGCAGTTTGAAATCTAGCATTTTACATACTTGAAGGCATGTAAAAGCTTCAGTTAGACCAACGTTATTAGTTTATTAGACCAACTTATAGTTTGTGCATGACAAACGACTGGTAAACTGCAAGGTAACATTTTACTTTGATACTTCATTTCTCCACGAAAAATAACAAGATGGTAAATACATTTCAGTCTGCCCTGCAATAGAAAAATGCACAGCTTACGCTTTAAACCTGCAGAGGAAGGTTGATTTAGCCGTTCATGCGACATAATATTTAAAAGCCAACTAATACTAGCAAATGCACAGCCAAATCGAAAACAGTAAAAGTGGAGACCAAACCAATAGCAACAATGTAGAAAGTCCCTGCCACTGTAATCCTACAACAATAATTATTATATTCGATTCCAGTGCATAACTCGCCGCTTGACCAGTCACCGAGTCCATACACAACGCGCCTGTTCACATTCGCACCGTGCTCGGAAACCGCAACACGAGACACAAAATCAGACATAATTTCACACCAATACATTGGCAAAAAAAGGTGTCTTATTCAGCGCAAAGCAACAATTCCCCATGCGTATTCAGGCAGTTTAACATTACGCGCCACACTGACCTCACGCAGCGTGCAGCTGTATGCCTGCGGCAACTTTCTAACAGGCGCTAGCGCTGCACGTAACTTCATTGGCCGCAGATTACCTATGGGCAAAACACACTGTCAAGCGCGCGCCTTAATATAACAAAAGCATGCCGCCAACAAGCTGACGCCTTTTGTTATGTAACTCCTTAGTTAAACAGCGATCCGCACACCGTAGACTGCAAAACTGAATAAATTCAAACACATAAAACACACGCTAAGCACGCTCGGCATTGGCACGGAATCATGGGCTGGTGAAGAAACCTTTTTTATGCGACGCTGCGTCTCACTATTGAACACACCGTGCTTCACTGAGCGTTTGCGATTTTGAAAGCTCTCACGGATTGCGGCAAGTGATAAAATCACATGCAGTCATCGTGACGACTGGCTTTTTCTATTGACATCGAATGACGCAGCACGCATACCTTTAGTCCGTTGGCAATCGCGGCGGCTTAACAGGCTTAACTACGCGATCACTGCCTGGCGATAGCATGCCATATACGCAGAATGTGCCACGTAAGTTAGAAATCACTTACTATGGAGTATTTGTTGTTCAATCCAACGAACGATGAACGACTGTCCTCTTTTCGCGACGGTGAAACGTGGCTGGCACAAGAGTTTTCTTGGATGGCCTTGGCGCGCGCCGCCTGCCCGGGCCTGCCCGCTGAACGGATCGCCTTTCTCCGGCGCTGTGCTGTTCCGCGATGTTGTGCGGGCGCGCGGTGGGGGCGACTCCGAAACAAAAAGTAGTGCGCTGATCTCCGCACCAGTTCACGCGCTGGATGCCTCTCTCTTACATGAAAAACGATGCGCTCTTTGCTCTGCCTGCGTGAGCGATACATCGCCATGTTCCCAACCAGCCTCATCCAGTTTAAGCAGCAGTATATACTACGTTTTGCTCTCTGTTGCCGCGAGAGTGGAACGGGCATTCTACTCTCTCTCAGACGGGCAGAGTAGAAATAACATTTCACTCTCTCGATGCGGATAGAGTGAACAATGCATTTCACTCTCCCCGTCATTTTGCGAGAGTAAAACAATGCATTGAAGAGTAAATCGGCCCCTTCACTCCTGCGATACTCTCCCTAGTTTTTAGAGTGTGTATGAGGCGTGTATTGGCAGCGGGACTCTTGTTTCCAGCCTCCTTGTGAACACTGGGCGCCATCGATCGCCGCTGCCACGAAGCATCTGTGTGGCGTCCCATATTCATGGGGCACCGGGGCGTGCGAACGACGAGAAACGGTAATGCGGTAACCAGGCTCCTCTCGCGCATCTTTCTGGCCACGCTGTGCAAGCTTGTGGGGCTGCCGAGAAGTACGCGTCGCCTTCGAGACGAGAAGCGTTGTCAGCTGGTGCTTGCGAACGCTGAATATTGTTCCCTCATTTGCTGCCCACCCAGCGGCACATACTGAGTCAGCGAAGTTGGTGAGAGGTTCATTGAAAAGCGACGCATACGCACTGCATTCTTCACGGACGCATTTGCGTGAAAAACCTTCATTAAAAGGCGACACATACACAGTGTGTTTCTGAAGTGGCTACAGAAGCGTAAGGTTGCTGTTCTAGAGGAGCCCTTTTTTATTAATTAATTTATTTATTTAGCAAATACTGCAGGGCCTCTTGCAGGAGGGGCAGAAGTACAAAAAAAAGCAAACAAGAAAATGCAAGAGCACGTGACTGCCAAAACAAAATAACAAGAAATAATTACAATGGAACGCTTGTAGGAAAATTAACAAATAACCAATTTCAGAAACCCTGCACCAAAACAAAATAAAAAGTACCAAAATTTTTCAACTATTGCTTGTTCAGCTGTCGACACATTCAGTTTTTCCAGTTTTAAAATTAAGAAGCGATATGGGCAAGTTATTCCATTCAGTTATTGTGCGAGGAAACAAGGAGTACTTAAAGGCGTTGGTCCTGGGGGGCAAAATACGGAGTTATTCATTTGGCATACCGGTGCCTTTTCAATCGCCATGTTAGCGGATGCATGTATTGCTGGGGATTAAGAGATAGGTTAATATTCTGAAGCAGATAGAGGAATCAAATACTTCGAATTTTCATTCGCAATTTTAGTGTTTGTATTTCATTTTCATTAAGTGTGAGGGATTGTCTGTTGGACAATATTTAGAGAATATGAAGCGTACAGCTTTTCGCAGATTTTTTTCCAATGCATCGATGTTGCGTTTCGTGTACGGGTGCTAGACAATTGCCGCATATTCTATTGTAAGCCTTATAATACAGTTGTAAGCCAACAGATTGGTTTCCGGAGGTGCCATTTTTAATTTATGCCTGAGCAGACCAAGTTTTCTTAATGCTGAAGCACATGTTGTAGAGATATGCTTGTTCCATGAAAGATCATGCGTTATGATAATCCCCAGATACCTATATTCCTCGACTTTGAATAAGGGTTGAGATGCAAGATCATAAGGGTGCTTTTTCTTAGTTATTCTCATAGAAACTGTTTTATTAGTGTTAAGCTCCATCTTCCACTGCTGGCAACATGAATGAATGCTCTGAAGGGTAGAATTTAAGATGACTTGATCTTCGTGGCATTTAATGTCAGTAAATAAAACACAATCTTCTGCAAACAACATTATTAGAACGGGGTGACCGATTACTTCTACAACATTGTCACGAGCATTATATATATATATATATATATATATATATATATATATATATATATATGTGTGTGTGTGTGTGTGTGTGTGTGTGTGTGTATAAAATAACAATGGGCCAAGCACGCTGACTTGAGGAACACCGGAAGTACGCGGCACTTCATCTGAAGGGCAATCGCTTTTGCTGACGAATTGTGTGCGCTTAGTTAAGTATGCAGAGATCCAGCTAATTAAGTATGGCAGCAGATTTATGATTTAGAGCTTCTCCATTCACTTATGGCGTCAAACAAGACCAAATGCTTTTCTGTAATCAAAGAATATAACACCAATCTGACCAGGTTTATCAAGAATGCTAGCAAAGCTGTGGATGACTGAAGTCAACTGGGTGACGGTGGAAAACCCTTTCCTAAAGCCATGCCGTTCCGCGTGAGGATGCTGTTGTCACTTAAAAATTCTTTTATCGGGTTAGCTATATTATGTTCCAATAGTCTGCAGCAATATGAAGTAAGGGAGATTGGTCGACAATTGGTTATCAAAGTCCCGTCACCAGTCTTAAGCACCGGTACAACCCGAGCCTATCACTAGTCTTTGGGAAGGGTGGTGGAAGATAAAGATACACTAAAAGTGTGCGCTAGAAAACGTGCAATAATTTCTGCAAAGCGGTGCAAGAAGGCGTTTGGCATGTTATCCGGTCCCGGTGATGATTTCGTTTTTAAAAGTAGCAGCATAGAAACCACATCAGGCATCCATACAACCGCAGGGTCAGCATAGCAAGGGCTGAAGGGTACATGGTTCGAGACACTTGAAGATACGCTGTGAAAACAGTTACAGGTCTGCGCAGCACACGCAGCACAGTTACAGCGTAAGCTGGTTGAGCGGCGCAAGAGTAGCTCCAATTTCGGCACCACGCACAACAGGGGCTTCGCGGCAAAGTGTCTTCGCCTCGATTTTGACGAGAACGATCTGAACTGTCCGCCCGGAGATGGCGAGCTGCGGTTGTAATGCTCTCTGCACATCAGTCTGCTGAGCCCGGTGAAGCCTGGTTGTAGCCGCGCACGTAGTTCTAAGATTCGCTTCTTCAGCAGCGGTTCGTCCCTTGCGAGGAGACGCCATAACGTGTACTGAAGAGGTACAAAGAATACGTGGCGCACATCTAACATCGAGATAGCGTTGATTGCGCGCCTCGTCTGAATCGCATCTCGTCGCACGCGGCGGTTGCAGGCACGTTAACTATATGGCGCCACCATACTGGTGGAGGCTCACGTGTAAAAGGAATTTTTCTTCTGCCTGATAGCAAGCATTTGCGTGGCTCAGGAATTAAAATAACGTGCGATGTCCGAAAAGAAGGAGGCGCTTCCTTCCTCTCGTACATCTCACTTATCACGCGGTGTAATGCTACAGCTATTTCCCTTTTAAAGCTCTTATAGAAAGCTCCTCCGGGACCATCAGGCCCTGGCGACTTGCTGGGACGGAGATCGTCAATCGCATCCTCAACTTCCGAAAGGCCTATTGGTCTCTCGAGCGCTCACAGACTTCATCTGATACTGTTCTAATTAAGGGCAAGAATTGAGTCTTAGAACGTTCGATATCACAGGTCTTTTTCCCCAACAGACTTTCATAATAAGACTGAAATGCGTGCTCTATAATTCCAACATCGTTAGTGACTTCCCCTTAATATCTTATTTCCCTTATTTCTTTGGCAGCCGTGTGTTTTTTTCTCATCGCTCATTGCTCGCTTGGTTGGCGTCTCTCTCATCCATAAATGCTCTGCCCGTGTCCTTGATACCGCACCCTTGTACTTCTCTTCATCCATAACTTCAAGCTCAGACTTGTTTGATTTCTTTCATAAATAATGCAGGCGAAGAGCTATCTGCGCAGAGCATGTATTTTAAACTGAGGTGTAATTCCTTTTCACGTTATTTTTATTTATGCTGGACTACACATGCTCTCTCAATTGCGGTAACTTTTAACTTCTGTCTTGAAGAGTTACCATTCTGCAATGAAAAACGCTGACGTAGTGGTGCTGAGCACATTTTCGAGCATATCTTGAAATGTTTTTCTAAAAACTTCATCTTGCAAAATCTTATCATTTAGCTTCCATAAATCCCAGTTGAATTTTGATGTCCTTTGTTTCTTTCCTATCGTTGACATAACCATGCAATGATCGCTAAAGCTAACACGTATCACTTGATAATTTGAGAATAAAGGTACAAGGGTTAATGGAGCATAAATTCTGTCTAACCTGCTGTGACATTCACCTTGGTAGTGCGTATCCTCCCGAGACCCAAACACAACTGCGTGATATAATCGCTCTTTAAGGTGGTTCTTATTGTCCACTTTTATGTTATGAACTTCAAAAACAATTTAAAAAATTTAAGTACTACGGTTAGACGCCAAAAACTGCGTCTCCATGTACGTGAACATCTCATATTTGCTATGGTAAAAACTGCATTTCATTGCCTAAACACAGAGATGAAGACGCAACTAGGTGTAGCACGTTGCCATGTTACTGGCGCATCCAGTATTTTCACGGAATCTCAGTGATTTCAAAACACACCTCAAGGTTGCTTTCGGCCGTCTGGGACGACACAGAGGTCTAGATAAATAAGTGCCAAATTCCTTGAAAGGGGATGACAAGAATATGAGTAAGCCACTTCTTTACAGTTACACATGCACCATACTTCATATCCAGAATGAATATTTTGTACAATCACTTCCGACTGAATTTATAAAAAAATGTAGAAGGCAATGTGCAATGTACTGTACAAGGGGTCTTAGGAGGGTATAAGCGGCATGATTTTCACTTGACAACACATAACCAATGTCTTCAAAGTCTTTCTCCCTGACAATCGAACTTAAAAGCAAGGCACTTTTATCGCGAACGCTGGGCAACTTAGATGTATCTTCTGGAAAGCAAACACGAAAGACCCAGCGAGGCTTTTGGCGGTTGAATCCTACAGACCAATAAGCTTGACAAATACGGACTATAGAGTTTACACTAAAGTATTAGTGAGACGATTGCAAACTGTGATAAAAGAACTTGTGGGCCCCCATCAAACCTGCGGTATCAAAGGCAGATCAATATTTTCGTATATACATACTGCAAGGGCCATACTGGAATGTTGTGACGAAAAGGAGGGCCGAGTGGCCATGATCCAAATTGATCTTGAAAGGGCTTTTGATAGAGTCGTCCATGATGTCATTTTCTTGCTTTTAGAACATGTTAATGCCATTTCGTTGATAACAGAAGGAGTGAAAATGATGTACAAAGATTGCACTGCAAAATAAATAATTAATAGAAAAGTAAGCGCCAGTATAAAAGTGGAGTCTTCAGTAAAACAGGGATGCTGCTTGTCGCCTCTTCTGTTTGCCTTGTATTTAGACCCACTTTGTTTGAAAATAATTAGAAGCCAATCTAGTTGTGGAGTTATCTATTCAAGAATTGAGACTAGAGTTCTGGCTTATGCGGATGATGTGGCAATTTATTGCAGAGATACCGAGAGTGTGGAGAAAACTATGAAAGAGGTTGTTTCTTTTTGTGCCGCAACTGGAAGTGCTGTCAGCTGGACTAAGTGCCTAGGCTTATGGCACGGCAGCTGGCCAGACACCCGGCTATTTTTGCAACATAAATTGGAGCGTTATCCCTGCAAAATAACTTGGGGTGCCATTGCAACGTTATCGTGACAGTGCAGAGTATTGGAGCGAAGAAATAAAAAGAGTTAAAGACCAGAAAGAAAAATGGGGTGGGCATAATTTCTCGATGTTTTCGAGAGCTAGTGTGTGCAATTTGTTTTTAGTTACAAAAGTGTATTATGTGCTACAAGTATTATTCATGGCAAGAGTTTCAGTGCAGAAATTTCATAGAGTGTTGGTAGTATTTATATGTGGATGTACTTGGGAAAGAACTAGCCGATGTAACTTGTTTCATTCGTTGAAGAATGGGGGACTCGGGCTAACACATTTGTTTTTGAAACAGATCGTAAGTAGGTTCTTTTTCTTACGGGATCAAAGTAATATATTTCTGCGTACTGTTATTCAAGTGAGATTAAGTTCTTCCTTGCCTGAATGGGTTGTTTCGTCAAGAAATGAACGAACACCAGCGCCAATTGGATTTCTGAAGGAAGTTGTTATGTCATTTTCATTACTGAAAGCTCATTTTTTGAATGAATTCTTGTCTTCTGTGACGCGAAAGAAACTCTATCGGGATCTTGTAGATGTTTTCTTACCATGTCCTGTATATCGCACGATATACAACTTAGGACCTGAACGGAATATTTTGAAACGTGCGAAAAATATGCCTGTTAGACCTTCAGCAAAAACATTCTTTTTTCAATTGCATTCTGGTACTCTCCCTTTGAAGCCATGGCTAGAAAGTAAAGGCTTATTTGTTCCGTGGTCTGTTAACTGGATCATATGTAACAAATCGGAAACTATCGAGCACATCTTCCTGGATTGCCATGACTCCGTTTTCTTGTGGGACGTTCTCAAACGAACTCTGAAAAAAAGAACTGCCGATAAGCCCTTTGGGAATTCGTTTCTTGCCATGCGCAGATGCAGAGGGAGTGCCGGCTGACATGATAATGTTTTT
This sequence comes from Dermacentor silvarum, assembly GCF_013339745.2. Classification (NCBI taxonomy): domain Eukaryota; kingdom Metazoa; phylum Arthropoda; class Arachnida; order Ixodida; family Ixodidae; genus Dermacentor; species Dermacentor silvarum. The sequence goes on from NC_051156.1 coordinate 55,731,676, forward strand.
TTGTATGAACAGTGTGTGGAAAACGCGCATGGATGTCAGGAATGCCTGCGTAGATGCAAGGTCAGCAAGACAACACCTAATTGAAAGTCTCACGTACACCCGGGATGCCCTAAAGCACATGATTGAACCACCAGAATGGATTCAGGTGCTTGACGTTTTGGTGTCTGTGGTGGCCCCTTTGAAGGCCTTTCAAAGTAGCACAGTCTAGCCAAATTATGTATGAATATTGTGTAGCGCCAAGTGACCTGCTTTGTATTTGTACGGGTGTATGTATTGTTGCGAAAAAGGTAATAAAGAAAAAAAAGCTTGCGTGGCTCAGTGGTAAGGTATCCTACTGCCACGCAGCGGGCCTGGGTTCGATCCCTGCGGAGAGCGGGTACTTTTTTTCGCATTTCCCGCTATAGCGGCTACAGGGCGGCGGCGGCATCATCGCGACCAGAAACGGCTATTTGAATGAGCCCATAACAGCTTACGCTGTAAAAACTGATTAAAGTGTTCCGCTATACATCGCTTCGCAGCGACAGTTACGCCGTTGTTCACATTGCAATCAATGGGGCGCTTTGTGCTGGCTAGATGGTTCCAGAATTTTTCTGGTGCACTGCGCATAAAGCCAGGCAGCGTATATTGAACATATCGTTGATTAGCCTTGCATACAGTCTGATTGAGGGCCTTTTGAATGTTGTGGATTTCAGTGCGAAGGGCATGCCGTCGCCCCCCCCCCCCCCATATCTCAACTTTGCAAGGGGATATCATATACTAGTCAGGACTACATATGAATGAAGAAACGTGTTGTCGTAGTTTTTATAGCCACATATCCATATGTTCTCACATGCCTTTACTCAAAATCACCATTGAATTGTAATAAAACTCTTGTTTCAACCTAATAATTTTCGGAGCAATCAATTATAAAACGAGGTGCCGTTGACGGCACTGGCCCACGGTGGCTGGCAGTGACGGCATGATACTCCTTCCGGCGGGCGAACCTTGGAGACCGGTAATGCACCGAATGTGGATCGGCGGAGCCGTCAAGGCCGAGTCACCGAGGTCTTCCAGAAACCCGCAGGCCCTAAACCTTACTCGCTTCCATGACTGACTCCTCGCGAAGATTGAGCAGACGAGGTGGTGAAGCTTCGGAGTTGCGGTCTTGCAGGAACCAAAGGCCCTAAACCATGTTCAGGTCTTGCAGGAACCGAAAGGCCCTAAACCATCCCCTGGTGCACACCTAGTCTAGTTTTCGTCTTCGACCTCGTTCTGACGAGTGCACACAGCAGGTTGCCGGAAGGAGCCGCCGCCCGCTCAATGCCTTGCCACGAGAGACCACACCGCACCGCAGCAGATCACGAGAGAACCATGCACCCAGGGACGGAGCCGCTCTTGGGGTGGTGTTGGCGCGATCCCGCGCATGATGTCACCTGTGCTGGCGATACCCTTCTTAAACGGTGGCGCCGGGAGCTGCAGCAGTGCGTAGAAGACCATGCCATCACCAGGACCCACGCCAGGCTCGATGACGTCGATGGAGGAGGAACCAGCGTAATCGCACGTCATCGAACCCCAGAGTTACAGCTCGCACCGCGGAAATGGTCAGGCGCCATGGCCCGGTAGAAGTTGCTATTAGCCGTGGAACAGGTAGGTACCTCCAGCATTCTCCACGACCGTGTTCCGTCCCGGAACGCAACCGGCGTCCCTTGTTACGGGCGCCAATGTGGGAAAATGCTTCGGTCCCGCGGTCCACGGCCACAGCTCCTGTCTCGACCGGCCGCGCCCAAGGGTGCCCTGCCGCCGCTCCCACTGTCAGCTGCTAAACACATTAGGAAGGCAAAGCTCCCAAAGGCTATTGTATTCACATATTCTATAAGTGCCGTCAAAACGTTAAAATCACTATGAAAACAGAAACACCCTGTTATAAAAGACCTCTATTCTCTGCTCTGCAATATGTATGCCTCTAACCAACAGGTTGTAATGTGTTGGGTGCCTGGGCACAGGTGTATAGAGGGTAACGAGCTTGCAGACAAAATGGCAACTACCATAGCAACAAAACCTAGCAATTCGTCCATACCCATACACTCAGAAACCACTGAAATGGGTTCGGACGTCGGTACTAAGTGAAGGGAACACTAAAGGATGGTGGTAGAAGTCATAGTCAAGTACCCGCCGTGGTTGCTCAGTGGCTATGGTGTTGGGCTGCTGAGCAAGGTCGCGGGATCGAATCCCGGCCACGGTCGGCATCCTCGTCGACCACATCTGAGAGGTCCTTTTGCCATGGCGGCCGCATTTCGATGGGGGTGAAATGCGAAAACACCCGTGTACTTAGATTTAGGTGCACGTTAAAGTACCCCAGGTGGTCCCAATTTCCGGAGTCCCCCACTACGGCGTGCCTCATAATCAGATCGTGGTTTTGGCACGTGAAACCCCATAATTTAATTTTAAGTCATAGTCAAGAGCATGACTCACAAAAACCTCAATGACTCTGCGAAAAAAGGTTAACACTAAAAAACCACTGAAATTTGTTCGGACGTCGTTCCTAAGTGAACAAAACACTAAAGAATGGAGTAGAAGTCAGATCCATGAGCCTCACTCATGGATCTGACTCGTGCCACGCTGGTGCCACTGCTCCCGCGTTCGTCATGATTGTCTGCTTCCATAACTGGCTGCGTTGCCGCTAATCATTTCAAGTAGAATTTTACTTGTATTCTGGCGTCGTAATGGGGAGGCCGCGTTTACGGGGTATGAGCCATAGCTTAAGGGGGTATGAGCCATTCATTGTGTTTCGTAACGGGCAGATTTGATTTTGAAGCAATTTAATTTCGAAGAATCGCAAGCGGCAATGGCGGGTGAATGCAGCTAACCACGCCGCCGTGCAAACTCGAGACATCGAACACAAGCGACCACGGCGGACTGTGGGCCGTCACTGACGTCGTACTCTGCGTCCCAGCCGTCGCATCATGGTTAGTTTAAGTGCACCGAGGACAAGCTTCGGTTAACCCAATTTACCGGTAAAGGAAGGGTTGCTTAGTTTTTTGGCCTTTCATATGTGTTTTAATGGGTGAGGAATTATAGAAAAACCGGCAATAAAAAAGCATGATGATTGCCATGGTCACAGCAGTGTCTGCTCTGCTGGAAGTCAGAGTTTCGACCTCACCACCGTTCATGATAGCAATACAGACGGACATGACCTACTTCGGAATCAGGTTAGAAAAAAATCGAGGTGTGTTTGCGGGCGCGTCACAGTGCGCTCGAAATCGCAACTGTGTTGGCGGAAAGTTTTCATTTTTCCGGGGGGGGGGGGGGGGGCTGGGGCCTGACCAGTTAGCCGAGCCCCACCCACGTATGCATATATATATATATATATACATCTATATTTGTACATAACCTTTACTAAGAGTTACACTGGAAACTTCCTGTGACCTCGAAAGATTGTTCACTGGAGTGACGAGCTTTTATGAGTGCTTGCAAGACCTCAGAGTAGGAGACAACTCAGTTTTACAGTCTGAGTCCCCTCGTACCACCAAGAGACTGGCTTCTCTTGGTTGAGCCATGCGACAAACGGTTTCAATTAAACACGTTAGGGAGATACATGTGTTTTGTGCGTACTAAGTCGCACAAGTACACATCTATGAAAAAGCAATATAACGCTTTGCAAAAGATTTAATAGAAAAGATACAATTAAGAAATCTTTTCTTTATGAAAGGTAAGTTATTGAGAAGATAAGACTTAACATACATAAACATTAAACGATATATAACAATTTCTGACCACAACTCATGGCTAGAATTATTAGCGTAAGTATAATGTGATACCATAACGCCATAGTTTCATTAGGCAAATGCCTTTTTTGTTCCTTACGTTCCTATCGCACCACTTTGATATATGAGCATGAATTAGAGGTCAAGAAGGGCTTTTATAGTGTTTTTATAGTGCCTATAGATGCCTATTTTGGCGTTTGTGCCTAAATGCCTATAAATGCCTACTTTCAATATCGGCGCCTATATGAACACCATTTACCCTCATGTTTCGCTTTCGAGTGCAGTTAGAGACCGTTATTCATGTTACCGGGCAACACTGACTGTTCGGAACTCTATGGGGTGCAACCTAGTCCTTTACCAACTCCCGGAAAACAACTGCTAGCAGCATTGAAATGGGACGCGCCGGCCAGCATGCGCCGCCACGCTGACATTGCGCGAGCGGTTGGCGAATGCGAAACCGCGGAGAGCCGTCAGGCGAAAGGAGAGTGAACAGCAACAGAAGAAAGAAAAATGTTATGTGAACGCCGCTATTGATTTGCTTGTTATTTACTTTTTAAGGTGTTCACCGCCGTCGGGCCTTCCTTCTCAGGGTACGCGATCATTCTGAGTGACACGAGGCACAATTTTGAATCCAAAAATCTGGAGTTGGTGGTAGTTTGCTATTGTTTCCACAATCTTCACAGTGATTCTTAGACTATGTTCCGCGTGCTCTCCATACATATTTCTTCAAACATGTGCACTTCAAATGGGCCGAAGTGTATTTGGCAGTGTTGGGACATCTTGCCTGTACAATTCGGATATTGTCATTTTATATGACAAAATTTCCAAGAGTTGTACCTAGCAGTCCTCATGTAAGAACATGCTAATTTCTTAATAAATCGTAGTCTCTCTTGCATTTGTTATTTGTCTGTTTTTGTAGCGTCTTAATTTCATTGCGTCAGGTAGACATAAAAGATCTTTTTTTTAATCAGTATTCCCAGCTTTCAAGTATTCTTTTTCATGCCTGTTTCACTATATGCGACGCTCCAGTACAGTGGCCGTTGAACATGAGTGTGAGCAGTGTGCTAATGAATGAAGCCAATTGATCGTCATTGGTCCAGCGGTTTTATGAGACAATTGCACGGTTACATTCAACTGTTGGTGCCTTTGTGCCATCATAGACAACATTTCTTGTTTTGCTATCGTTGATATAGGCCGCGCACGTCTTCGTTTGAAATTATTTGCATTTATATAAACATTTATTGTGCCTATATTTACGACGTTGGAGGCCTAAAACGTTGTTTTGCCTCCCTATTTTTGGCGCCTAAAATGCGCTTTTTAATGCCTAAAGATCCGGCCCCTAATCATTACATGTCAAAGCATGCCTTATGCCACTGGTTTCGTTTATTTTCCGGAGGCAGAACAAAGAATTATAGAGTAAAAATCATCAGGTGCCCAAATAAATAAACATAATAACAAATAAATAAGTAAGACAGCGGTATCTCGAAAGCGCGAAAGGACTCGATAGCAAATATAGGAACAACGTGGATTGTGTTATTGAGAGGCAAATGCAGCGTACGACAAATAAAAATTAAAAAGGAATATGCACATGTAGATAGACTAGGGAGTTTTACAAATAGCGCAACCACGCGTCTTTTCTTACCCAAATGCCCTCACTCTGCTTGCGCTGTTCTGGACCCCATTTTCGTTCCTTTGTATAACTTTTTGCGTTGTTTTCTAAGCCAGGTGGTTTGCTTTGACTTGTAAGTTGGTGCCTTTTTCTCTCCTAATAAAGACATCAGTTCGTTGTCTGATGCGATGATTTTAACATCATTGAGAAAAGGGCATTTGATCTGGAAATGAAGTCGTCGGAAATCTTATTCAAATTTAATTTGGCGGGACAGTTCTTTGTCTGCGTGAAAAAATTGCCAGATGGTTCAAACGGGCGTGTCCAGTCGTCGACCGCAAGTACATTTTCAGTCACTGAAGGCAAGAAAAGGACCTCTCAAAAAAATTTAATTATGTGGTTTTACGTGCCAAAACCACGATCTGATTATGAGGCACGCCGTAGTGGAGGACTCCGCAAATTTGGACCACCGGGGGTTCTTTAACGTGCACCTAAATCTAAGTACACGGGTGTTTTCGCATTTCACCCCCATCGAAATGCGGCCGCCATGGCAAAAGGACCTCTCAGATGTGGTCGACGAGACCGGTATGGACAACGCAATTTTTTTTAGCTTGGCCATTTCCGGCAAGAGGTTTCGCAGGTGTTCGCCCTTGCCCACCGTAAACATGTGCACGACGTCCTCGAATGTGTGCAATGATGCCGACCTTTGCTGGCTTAAACTTTCAATCAGCATATGTCTGTCAAAAATCGGGAGTCCTGGTTCAAAGTCGTCACCGTAGAACTATGTTATATGTGCTTCGTCTTCCTTCCCTATGGCAAGCAGCTTAATGTGGGCCTTATGCTGCCACATATCAGGTGGATACCTGTTGTTTAACGAAGACAGCACTGTGTCAAGCACTTCATAGAACCTCTGGCGGTACATGTCACTCGCTGATGGAAACACGTGAGCTGAGGAAAATTCATAATAGCGGCGTGGGGTCTTTTTTCGCCTAGCGGCTAGAACACACGGGTCCTCAACTTCTACTTTTCCTGCCTCTGCCATACATTTGTGGGTCACGCGCTTCATTTTGAAGTTAATCTCCGCCGAGTTCAAGCTTGGGCCATCCGAGATGGCTGGGGTCCCTTCGCGTGCGCTGTCTCCCCGCGCGCCTAGTGTTATGTTTCCGCTGGTGCTTATACGGTGGAAAATACGCTGCCTTTTCAGCGTCACACGGGTTCTGGCGAAGTACCGATAAGCGAGGTGCTCACTATTGGTTTTGTCGTTGGTAGTCATGCTGTGTTTGTAGCCGGTGCACATTGCCACATCCGCAGCCGCGGGTAGAAGCGAGCTCGACGCCTGCTTTATATTTCTCCTTTTATTGCGACTGCAATTGCATGTATCGACACCCCAGGCAAGTTTTCGCTGTCGTCGTCGCTGTGAT
>NC_051156.1:55738545-55765257 GCF_013339745.2 Dermacentor silvarum
GGACGCGGTTCGAGACCTTGTCTCGAAGCGGCTTCCTCGGCTCGCTGGACGGCCCAGAGCTGTACTGTCAGGTTCGAGCTGAGCAGTGCGGTCTTCCAACGCGAGCGGAGGCTGGCGGTGGAAGAGACGGAGGTGTCGACACTGCCCGAATTGTTTGTTATGTCCTGACATTCCCATAACATGTGATTAAGTGTGGCAACCTCGCCACAGGATGTGCATCTGTTTGTTGTGTACATGTCTGGATACATGGCGTTCATGAGTCTTGGGTTTATGTAAGAATCAGTTTGTAATTGCCTGTAGTGTACTGCTTGCGCCCTGTCTAACCTAGCGTGAGGGAATGGGTATACGCGTCTCTGTAACTGGTAGTGTGTCGTGATGTCGTGGAACCTGGTAAAACGATCCTCCCACGCCCAGACGTTTGCAGTACCCCGCGGGGGCTCTTCCTCCGATGATGCTCGGTGAGTGAGGCCTCGAGCAACGCGGTGAGCCGCTTCGTTGGGGGTGCTCAGTCCAGTGTGTGCCGGGATCCAAAGCAAGTGCCTGCGGTTATCGACGTCGGCCTCTCCCTGGTGTATGGGATGGCGCTTGAGTATGTCATACGCCTCTTGCGATATGCGCCCATTTGAAAATTGCGAATTGCCGTTTGCGAATCGCAGATCACGTATGTAGCCTTGGTTTGTGTAAGGGCCAGTGCTATGGCCGCTTCCTCTGCCGCTTCGGCATATGTCGTGTTCACGGTGACGCTCGTGAGGTGGTTACCTCGGTGGCTAGTAACTGCCGCCACGAAACTCTTCCTGTCTCGATAACGGCAAATATTCATTACCTTTTCATTGCTACGCGCTCTACTCACCCTATTGCAAAAACCAGCGTCTTCCAATGCCTTCCAGTGTGAAACCAGCGCGTGTTTTGACCCTGGGTCGCACTAGGGAGGCTGGCGCTCATTGGTAGTCACTGGGACGCTGGTGAGATCGCTGGATAAGAGCTGAGTCACACTCGTCGAGACGCTGGTTTCACTGCTATGAGGCTGGGGCGCACTGGTGTGTGCTGTACACGCGCTGGTGGTCGCTTTGTGTTGCTGGCTCGTATACTGGAAACTGCGTTGGTTTCGTTTGTGACGCACTGCTGGAGTATAGGCGCTGTTGAATAGTAAATGATTGATACAATTTTATGGGCAGGTACGAGTCTGCTGTCCCAAGTAGCACTATAATTTGGGATTATAAATGTCTGTATCGTGCTGGCGGTGTTGCAGCTTAGAATAAAGGTGCATGAGCTGCCCATGCATATGCGACACTGAAGATCGCTTTCGTTTCGTGCATTTCCCTTTTGACTGTGCGGATAGCTGTATTCGTGAACGAAATTACGCACACGCAGAAAACGCCTGGTTTTCTAGTAGTTGTGTACGCAACCAATGACTGCGAGTGTTCGCAGTGTTGTGCAGTCGACAGGAAACCCAGCAGCCGTTCAGAACCGCTCGAACGGACCTCAGGAAGCCTGCCGCTGATTGATATTATCGCTCCAATAGCAAAGCTGAGGCGATTCGTGCGCTTCCAGTATGCCTAGTGTACCAAAAATAATAGTTAAAAGGATCTAAGGCTCGAATACAAGCATTTTAGCATTCATCTGGTACCCGCGATGAGATCGTTCGGTTCCACCGAAGGTTAGGCCTACCGTACCCGCTGAGTTCGTCAAAACTCTATTGGCCCGTGTGGATTCAGGATTCAATTAGTGTAACGAAGTCTAACTCTTTATTTCAGCTTTCCCATCGGTATTATTAAACAGACCATTCTTTCGTGTCTACAGTGTCAGCACAGCACAAGAAGCGATCAGCGCCGATATGGCGCGTTATAAACGCGCGTGTTGGTGCTGTCGCCAAAGGCTGCCAGCCGCACTAACCGACCGCTTCTCTGACGGAGATAGGTGACTACACAGACGTGTCGATTGAAATGCATTGTCGAACTAACGAAATGTTGCATTTCCCTTGCGCGAAGAGCAAGGAACGGCTGTCCAAATCGGCAGCAACAGCCCCTATAGCGTCCCGGGTCAGAGCCTCATTTAAGACTTCGTTCGCAGTTAAAAAACCAATCGCAAAAGCAAATGAGTGTTGCAGCACTTCGAGGCATACTATTGAATACAGACAACGTTTGCTTTCTGACAGAGTCATAAGCTTTTAATGGCGGGGCGATAGTGCATCTACCATGTCTGTGCGCAAAATGTCTGTGCAAAACAGGACGGAGTACTAGCGATTAACTTTCTCTTCAATAAATTTTCAATGATTTTAAAGCCACGTTCAGCGGCTGGTTTGACACTGCAGCCCCTCGATTCATCATCGTCAATTCGGTGCGTTCTGGGGCACCTCGTGCACGAGTGTAAAGCTGCGCTGGCTGTGCGAGTATATGTTCCGATCTCTTTATTTTGTGCCATAATGGTGCCTGCTAATATCAAAGCATTGGTGTTTCAAAGAACACACATGCATTCTTGTGTGTTTACACAGAGTAGAGGCGCATAATAGGTGGATTTAAGCGCCCGGTGGTTCATTTGTGGTTGAACACCAAAGCAAGTCCACGGAGTACTTTTGCGAATGTTTTGTTTAAGGGCCCCTTTCCCTTATGGACAGTGCTCGGAAGAGCTATTCTGCACAAATCATACTGTAAACGTTTATTCAATTCTAGGCATTTGTCTTTCATGAATATTGGATGCTTGCTATCTTTATGCTTATAAGCAGTTATACTATGCGAGTTCCTGTAGAAGAGGTGGTATGTCGGCGAGCCGTATATGGCCGGTGCAGCACTTAACATTCACACACCGGGGGAGGGGGCGAAATAGTTATGCGAGAAGCACACGGGGCGCATCTTGTATGTATACTCGCCGCGGCAGTTTTCCCAGCACGGCGCATTCAATTTACGCTGAGGGATGCTTGGCTTAGGTCTTGGCAGAATGAAGCGTACATACATACACGGTTGCAGAATACAATCGAAGCGTCGTGTTGGGAATTTCCACCATGATGATGTCGTTTAATTTAGGAATACGTGAAATAAACAACGGACGCGAAAACAACGCGATCCCAAAGATACGAAAGAAATGTTTTTGTGTCGGCGCTTTACTGGCTTTTGCTGCAGAATGCATTCATGCGAAATTATTAATTCCAGAAATTGAAGAGATCCTGCATTGCAAGAGCATAATCAGCGACCAAAGATGGCGTAACCATTGTGATAATTAAATGTTGTCTTTTGGGAGCATCATAATGTTGCATTAACCGTGCTTTTGGACAGTTTCTGCAGAAAATTAGTGAGACCAATATTGAGAAAGAGTAATTGTTACATAGTAGCAGAACTTTTTTTAGCGCTATTGAGTAAAATGTCGGGCTTGTTCTGGTGGCTGAGCACTGGTTCAGATAACGGACAAGGCTGGTGGCAGAGCGATCAGCTATCTCTGACAGTGCGTAAGTGTCAACATAGTGTCACAAAAACTGCCAGCGGGAGCCTGTAAGTATGACGCAGTCGGAGGCGACTTCAGTGATTACATTGCAGGTGCAGAGAAGAGTTATGCATAACAGAAGAGTTGCCAGCTAATATCACAACGACTGACATTATATATCTGCGAAGGTTGCATGTAGTACGGTTTGTACGCCAGCGCACAGGTGCAGCTACCAGGAAAAACGCTTGACACGCAAGCTGTTGACATACCTCATTGATCATCATTTTTAATAGCAACCACGTGTATTGTACGGCTCACGCAATTTTCTCCCAAATATTGCCTTAGAAAATGGAGGTATTCATTGTGGGCTTAAGATAAATACTGTAGAAGTAGTTGTTATTGAAGTCAGCTTTGGCTTGCGGTTTTGAAGTTTCTCTTAATTTCTATTCCCATAGGTCTTGTTTGGCACCTTCCTCTCAATGTTTTTATTGTAATCAACACGAAACTATGGATCATTTCTTGATATAGTGTCGTAGGTTCACTGTGCATAAAAAACGAATTTTAGAAGGTCCCCTCCACCAACTTGGATTAGCCATTACGCTGCCTATCAGTCTGCCTCTGGGGGCGTCGGCACTAGGACACTGCAATAGAAACGTATGTGATGCCATATTTAACATTGCAATGGAAACAAGGAGACTGATATGCTAATTCTACTGTTTTTCTCTCCACAACAAAAAACAAGAATATTAACTTCATATTTTATGATACTATAGCATGAAAGGTAATATTAACGATAAGAATTCATTTAATATCTCATTTTAAGTAAGGAAATCCTATTTATGTATTTATATTTTTCTACCCACTGTCGCCAGATTCATGGCGAATCCCCCGTAGTGGGTTGCACTATATATATAGGCACCAAACCAAACAAAACCACAAAGTGATCACCATACTTGGATTTCTGCACCTACCCACGCATCATTTATACCACATGACCCCAACCGCATTTTTGTGACCTGCACCGTTGACTTGTAATCAAACCTACACCAAGAAATTAGGCCGGCGTTTTGAATATGTCACATTTCAAGACGTTATAATTCATCGTTCGTTGAACGTTCGAAAAATTGAGTCGTCATACCATGATTATGGAATCGGATGATATTTAAGAGGAACGAAAGCAGGGCAAAAACGTTGCGTCAGTTCCCTTTGAAGAAGAAATTGCACTGATCAAACGTGAACCTGTCATAGCAGATCTGTAGCTTGGAGATGTTGAGTTTAATTTATTCATGTAATTAAATAGAGCCCTTAACATGTTATTCACAGGCAGATGTAGCAGGCCAATGTCGTCAACAAGTTTTGTTTGATGTTGGATGTATATGCTGTCAATATCAAAGAAACCCGGTTACTTTACCCTCCATAAGCGTACCTGCATTTCTTAAAAGATTTAGGAAGTTGTTATTTCAACTACTGAAAGATTCCAGATTGGCACAAATTTCCGAGAAAAAGCGCACAAGCAAAGAGCCATTGTGTTGCGTTGGATAGTTGAGTTTACTACATGAAAGCATAGAAGAAATAACATTTGGGCTAATTAAAAAATCAAATTTAACGCACAAGAACAGAGGAGATAACAAGGAAAGGAAGACCGGGTGAGTGATGTGAACCATGCATGAGTACACGAAAACATAAAACAGTGAGGCTTTAAAAGTAAGTACCACATATTTACACAAGCCTTTAAGTCGTGGTATCTTTATAGACGTTGCAATATACTTCATTTATCCCAATTGGAGACACAGCCTTGCTCCAACCACAGGGTTCCGCATGACAAGTTTATCCACCTCGCGCGCGACACGGTTTCCAGCCTCCGCAAACCGAAAACCCGCACTTTATCATTACCCCCCCCCCCCCCCCGCTCTGCGGCTATCATGAGGCAAATAAAAGAGGGCGGGGGCGCAGGGGTAAGAGCGTTACGAACATATCAAAATATAGCACTAGTGTTGCAAGTGTGTTTCATGGAATTCATACCCTACGATACGAAAGCTCGCTCATCCGCGTGTCTCCCCGGCTGACGTTTGAGTTGTGCGTCACGAGACCTCGACCAGTAGCCGACGGTGCCACCTACGCGTATATAAGCTTGCGCGTACTGTAGTCCTAATGCACGTTCTCCAAGAACAGGAGTAAGTATCAATTGTTTTTCGATGTCTGATGTTGCTGATCCGCTGCTTTGTAGGATAGTTCCCAGTGTGTTCTATGTCTCGCTCATTTATGTCCTTTTTAGTACAGAAATGAGCAGAATATCTCGTACGCCAAGCATTCAGACGTAACATCTCTACACTAAAGTTTGAATTTGGAGTATGCAATTAAACCGCTCGTACTGCTGCTACGGCCTTGTTGAACCTAAAAGCTATGACTGCAGATGGCAGATGGCTCAGCATATTATATGCCTGTCTGACGTCCTTCTGCAATGATCACTGACGGGAAGTAAATAACTATCATTATAATCGACACATACTACACGATAACTCTTAATGGCCACAGTAAGCGGTCGCCGTTGACTTTCATGAATGACGTAGCTGAATGTGTCTCGCCGTCGAGGGAGTATCAAGGGAGCTTGACAGCGATCATAAGAATGCTGACGTGATAATCGCCTTGAAAGTACTGAGCGCCGGTGTCACGTTATCCTGCGCAATAGTAGTACCTATCAAGAATAATAGTGAAAGGCACATTATTCAAGCCACCCGGATGTAAGCAGTAAACACCTATTTTTTCTCTTTCTATTACGCGCAAACTTTAACTCAAAGGGCGGTGGTGCTTGCCGAAGCTTCGCTATGAAGATCCCTGTCGCACTATTCGCACTCGTCACTGTTACTGGTAAGTCCATACTTTATTTTTATTCTGGCCGTAATTTGTTACCGGTATGTAATACAATGGATACAAAGTCAAGTAGCCCATTCCATGTAATGTTAAATGGAAATATGAAGTTTATGCTTGTCGAACGATGTTTTAATCCCTGCTGGCACATAACCGATCGCCATTGACTTACGTAAATGATTAGCCCGTCTAAGGAGAAATTGCAAAAAACAAGTGCAGCGTATCAGATGTCTTCTTACCGGAGGGTCATAAATAAATCGTCAAGTAGCGTTTAAACACTGAAGAATAAATGCTCATGGGGTCTTAAACAAATTCAATTGACCATATTTTGAGGTCATATAAGTAGTGACAACCAGTATGAAAATAGCTCGAAGATACTTTTATGTACTTCATCAATACTTCTTTTTGGGCGAGTTGGTACATCTTTTATGTACCAACCAGTTGGTACATACTTTTATGTACCCACTCATTCATCTTGTGACTTCTAAGAGTGCCAAAACAAGCATCTAATTTTTCACCTGCTAAAATTAGCTTTGATTTAGCAGCTTAGTCTAGGCAATAATTTCGCTACGTATACGGCATACGTAGAATTGGGGAGATTGTAGCTGCTATCACATGCTTGGATTCTAGATCGCAAAACCTCTTGTTGAGCGAACAGACCGATACAAAAACAGCCACGGTGCGCATGTGCTATTCTACAGCTTTCTACAACAGTGTATCGACAAATCTAACAAAGGCAATTTGCGACAACTGTCTTACATAGCGCAGACAATTTGCGTGCGCTGCTCTCGTCGCGGTACCATCGGTAAGGTGATGCAGACATGTCGATTAACTATGCGAACGTATGAGGGCGAATTAGAAAGTCTTCGCCCTTATTTTTATTAGACAAAATAAGGTTCCTACATGTAACTACAAATATAGGTGCTATTCTACGTACCTTACACCATGTTTCCATAGCCCCACAACTGTTTAGACATTTCTCCCATCGCAGCACTAAATCAGAGATGCCCCTGTGGCAGAATTTGTCCAGCTGACTGTGGTACCACCGCCGGACAGCTGTCTTGGCTTCATTAGAGTGTTTTAGCTGAGCGCTTGCTGTCCGCTCTGCTCACACCGGCATATGCTAGCAAACACCACGCAACCGCTTAGCGAGAACGCTATTGCGCTTCCGCACAACGCTCATACAGGCAGCGGAACCAAGACCACATCCCTCGCTCCGCTCCAAAGCCGACTGAGCGGAGCGTGACAGCGTGTCTGCTTGGCTTCTTCGTCGTTTTGCAGCCGAGTTGATGGCGCGTCACTCGCGTCTTGACAAGACGCGCTCAAGGTAGATATACCTGGTAGCGAAGCTTCCATAGAAGCCCATACGTTCGAAACATGTTGCTTACCGCCGGTTCATGGGGCTTAGCGCCATCTGTGTGAGGAGGGAACACTTCCGGCGGAAGAAAAAATAATTCGACGTCATATCCGTCAAAAACAGAAGTGACGTCATTTTGTTCTCATAGGCGCGAAATTTGTTTTCGGAGGCCTGCCATTAGAGCTGTATATTCAAATGCCCCGCCATTCGACTTCATGATCGTTCCGAGTTTTCAGCGCGAAAAGCGATGCCGGAAAAGATCAGCCGTATGGGTGTCGAAATCGCATCGCTGCACAGAACGTACTTTCTTTGGAGGCCGACGAACCCTTTGGGCGTAGATTGCGTAGAGTGCTCGTCCTTTCGTCGGACGCCAAGCCCGTCGGCCAGCGCTGTTGCACGAAAACAACTAAAGTAAACAAGTATCTGACGGTCGCAACTCACTACTTTTGACTGCACAGGTTAAGAAACAATAAAACTACCCGCGTCACCTAATTCAGACAAACGTCGACATGTAACACAACACATGTGAGGGGGGCGTATTGTAACAGGTGAACTTTACGAGTGCCCCTTTCCACGCACTCCAAGAGTTGCATGGCATTGCAAGTGATAGCGGCGTCAACGCCCGCCGCTATCGATGGGTGCTCTCACGGTGGGCCCTGGAAAAAGGTATATATTGATAATGATCTAGTAAAATACAGTTGTATCTTTTCTCGCCATGCATATATAAAACGAATTAGGAATTTTATTTTAGTTGAATGAATCTAACTGCGTCTCGCTTTAATTTAAAAACTCTTTTTTCTTTCCCAGTGTTTATTCCCTCCAAACATAGTCGCGCTTCAGTCGCTGTTCCCATAACCACCCTTGCTGATGTCGGTGACAATTGGTTCTGAACCGCTTTTCGCCCGAAGCTTCGCGACCTATGTGGATCGACCTTGACGCGCTTATCAAATGCGAAATCTACGCAGTTCCCTGCACTATCTCAGAGCGTCAAATCTGAGCGGAGCGGAGCGTAAGCGGCGCTCTGCTAAAACTGTCTATTATTATACGGAATCGCTGTCCTGCCAGGAATTTCTTCAGCGGACCTTCTAAAAGCGAGTCACCTTTCCCCATATATAGGCTGCATTTATTTGTGGATTTCGATGGCCGTTCAACCATTGCTCCATTGAAAACGAATCACACTTCTTTGCTCATACGCCGTGGACGTGTGAAGCACAACTGCCATCTTCAACAACCGACAGCAGCGCCGTGCCGCGGAGCACCCGGGAGATATGGCCGGGCTGGTCCAAGAAAGGTCCACCAACGGGAATGTTGACTTGGCATTTACAGCCGTATTTGGCTAAAAAAAGGGCATAGACTTTGTAATTCGCCCTCGTATAAGTATGCCAAGCTTCGCGCGTAATGTGATTATAATCATGTGCGAAATGAGAAAGGTTACAATGAACGTTCGGTAGCTAGGTTATATTCCAACGTACATCAGTCTTGTAATGAAGGGCTTTAATGCAAAAAAATAGGATTTCTTGTCCGTATTCACAATTAGACAGCATCCTAAATAAAGGAACTCATTTTTCTTCCTGATATCATAGGATATTTTCTGCCAGCTGCAGGTAATCGAAGCTTGACAAGTGAATAGCATAAAACCACAAAGAAAATCGTAATGCAGAACATCTTTTGGAACGTTTGTGCTGCTCTCAAAGCACTTACGCGGGGTGTTGTACAAGACACATAGCAAGGTAAAGAAAATAGGAACGTATGATTGAGGAAAACTCGGCAAACGCCCACGGGACACAGAAAAGAAACAAGAAAGCTAACGAAAAAGCAATTATAACACTGGTTCGAAAAATAAACGAAAGCCGCAACAACAACAATTGGTGGAATATTTCTATTTTCATCTATGCATCATTGTCTTGTTTCTTTTCTAATCAACCATTGTTTATATAAAATTTAGCTTATATCTTTGTTGGCCCAATGTGGAGCTTAACAGTACAATACAGTACTTTCGTCGCCACTCGCAGTTCGCTCATCAGTCGCACCACGGAACTATCACACTCGCTGGCCCCCAATTTTGATCCATTGTGTCATAAAAAACTCATGAAAGCAACGAATGCACAATCAGCAAAATGTTAATCTTCAACTTTAATGATAAAAGGACAAGGACTTTATGCAAATAGCGCTAATTTCTGGCTTACTCCCGTGATTAAAATTCTATTGCATATTCTTTTCAGTGATTCTTGTACTTGTTGGAGCAACTGAGCAGAATAATAACAACTCGTCTTCGTCAAATGAAGGTAAATGCGATCTTCAAAAATAAAATTTTGGTTTATTCAATATATATCTCACAAAATGGCTTAAGCTACCACGAGAATATAAATTGTGGACAAGCTACAAGTTTAAACATGGTCAATGACCTTGCGTGTTATTTGGGTATTCACTGTTATCAACGTGTTTTAGGATGCCATTTATCACTGAGAGCCCGCGAATCACCTAGCAAATTTTCATGTCATTCCCTTTAACTTTTTCAATCTCCCACCGCCTTCTTTTTTTAAAGCAAAGGTACATTCATTGGCGAAACGGCAAATTTGTTTAAACATCTCACCAAAGCGATATGCAACATAATTGATGTGAATGATCCTTATGAGATTCAGGTGGCGCCTGTAGGTACCAAGCTTTTTGCTTTGCCAGTGCATTTGTCATATAGGCTGATAACATCTGTGGTTTGTGTAAACAAGTCATCGAACATTAGGGAAATTTCACCGCCTATAAGAAATACCTTTTGATGCTGTTAGCATGGTTAGTCTACTTCAGCATTTATCTGTAAAACTATCGTCCTTACGCGGTTCTTCCCTGAAGCTCAAGTTATGTACTAGCCTAGGCAACTAGTTACGTGTGCTGACAGCTGTCTGTCTTAGTAGACAACTTGGCTCACTCGACCTGTGCTTATACAGACAAGTTACGCTCCATGAATACATAACACAAAAACATCCCTTAAAGTCTCTACTAATTATGAATTATCCTGCACCAAAATGATAACTACACGTGCAACATGACTTGAAGGCTCATCGATTACCATAGAAATACATATTCATCCTCAAAGGATGCACTCTGCCTGATTTCTTTATTATGCTTGTTCTGTAGGCAGGGGTCAATATAACAATGTGGCTTCCGAGAAAGGCTGCTATCGGAGGGTTCAACCACGTCCCGTCGAGGTGATATAAATGCTCGACTCTATATTGGGCTTAGAGAAGTGGCCTTTTGTCCATGTTCGCTAGCCACACACTTTTCCATTGTGTAGGCACCACATCAACCAGTGTATTGCCCATGGTGCTTATTTTAAACTATACAGATGTTTTTGTAAATAAAAGGGCTGTGAGAGCAAGGTGAACGCGCGGTTCTTGCAGATGAATTATAAAACGGACACTCTTTACGAGTCATAAGGTTAGTTTGAAAAAAATTAATAAGTTGTGTTGATTACAATGTTATGAAAACTTTGAGGCAGTTTTTCATGGGAAATTGGCTGGCGGTCGTATTTGGTGCCATCACTGTTTTTTAATGTTTCTGTATCTTAAAAGCCGCACCTATTTACAGATATTCATAGTCGAATTTCAATGTTCGAACCAGAAAATCTGCAAGCGCACTGAAAGCGCTGAAAAGGGAGTTCCCGTACTCCGCTAGACGGGAACGTCCCATGACAAAGGACATTCTTTATAGAAGTTTTATTAGAAAAATATTCATCAGCACGCAGACGCTAATGCCGCTGTATTAAAAAACTAAAATTGTTCCTTGCAGACGAGCATTTTCTTGGAAAACGTACGGAGAATGAAAACGAGGATACTACACTCGTAAGAGTCCGTGAGTATAGAATAAGCGAACCCCACAGAAGATTACTAGGGTGTCTGGTCAGTAAATCAATTAAACCTATCTCAGCGCAAATAACAGAGCAACGTTACTTTCACACAAACAGACCTTGTAATTACTCGCTTTGGTTCCCTAATTAATACAATTTTGCCATCGCTTAGGTGCTAGAGCATAGTCAAAAGATCAACGACAGCTCGTGTAGTGAGGTAGCATGTTTTCCAAAAACAAAATAGTACCGGTACTGACCAAATCAACCTTATTGCTTACGTTTCGGAACCGTTATAGATTATTTGTTCGCAACGCAGCTGACATAGTGTGGTAGGCTGTGTATACGCTAAACACGTCCGGGAGGAAACGAAAGTAAACCCGGGACATGATGCCATCCGTACGGTTGATAGTGTTGTGTGTCGCATGTATCAGTAGTGATTCGAGCAGAAGCGTCCTTGCCACGTTCTTCTCTTTTGCGATAATTGACGCACTTTCACAATTGATTGCGCGATAGCACCGATGCACGTGTTGCGCGAGCGCGTTGGACACATGATGACCATTTGCGACGTCACGATTGTGCTCTTTGAGTCGTGCAATGTAATTCTCTATTTCGCCGATCGAAGTGAAGTCGCAGTCCTTGCAGGGGATTCTGTATGCAAATATTAGGAATTTTTCATCTGCTAGGCTGTCCGCTACGTTCACGACCTCGTTGCGTAGCTTGTTAGCTGGCACGCGTTCAACAGGCTAGTCATACTTCGAAAAACGCTCGACAATGCGGCACTGATACAGGGCTCGTTCTTTTTTTCTGTCGCGTTTCCTTTAAACTTTCATGTGTTTTTTTTTGGCTTAGAGACCAGCGCAATCTTTTCGTTCTTGGCGATGAAAGCAACAGGGCAACTGCTTCCACATATATCTCGGGTATCTCTCGCATCTCCTGCAGACTTGCTTTTTCGCTGGAGAATATGAGCGCCGCATGGCTAGGAAGACGCCAGTGTATCCCGTATAGAAAGAATAATGAATAAAAATCATAATTGAAGTGCTTCTATGGGGCATAATGTGAAACTCTGTGCAAGCGTCCATTCCCCCCTCCCCAGATTATCCCCGTGTACACTTGCAAATGTGCTCAGTGGACACGCTTACCATGTGCTTTCAGTAAATCTAAGCCTTGTAGCTGAGGTTGTTCACTTTATGTAAGCTATCACCGCAGTGAGTGTAGATCAACACAATTTCCGTCGTCTTGTGAGCGTGAAAGAACAGAGAGCCGGTTTTAGTTACGAATTTACACCAACTTTCTTGACTACACCAGAAAACGCACACTTTCAAATTCCTTTTTTCAAATTTTTTTCAGGTCGTGGCTTCGGATGCCCTTCGCAATCAAGCTGCAACAAACACTGCAGAAGTATTAATCGCCGAGCAGGGTACTGCGATGGCTTCTTGAAGCTGAGGTGTGTTTGCACCAAGTAATATAGTATTATCAGGGCGTTTCTGAACAATGCATTAAATAAAATAAATAGTTGCTATCACATTGAAGAAATGAGTAAAATATATTTTCTGTGGTATTTACACCTCAATTCTTTTTCAATGACCTGCAAATATTTACTTCGTGGTGTTAAAAGTTTCTGGCTGATCGTGATTATTAATACGTGGATGTAACAGTAAAAAAATTGTACGAGAACCATCGACGTTAATTGTGAATGTAAGCGAGTAGGTTACCGCTTCCGGAAAGCTATTTGCCTAATTATATAGACACTCACACACATGCGATTTCGTGCGCACAGTGACGCAGCCGCGAGCACACCTGCAGTTTTTTCTTACATACTTCCAAAGTGGGTGATGTACGATGGTGAGATCGAACCTTTGACTTCCAGCAGAGCAGCCCACTGCTGTAACCACGGCCACAGTCACACTTACTCGTTTTGCCGGTTTTGCTGCAATAAAGCACCCATTCAACACATAAGAGAGGCCAAAAAGGCTTATGATAGAAATGTTCATGCAGGGCACATATGCCGGAAGTCGTGTGGTGACCGTCGTTGACATTTGAAATTATCTTAGTGTAACTTTGGTTCTAACTTCGCCATTCAGAGAGGAACACTATCTCTCGTTTTCCATAATTCGAGTAATAGCAGGATGCTCATTCGAAAGTCATGTCTTCCAGTCTTCTACCCGGTTCAATATAGAATCGAGCTCTAGAGTACCCCATTACTGTCCAGACTAGTGAGAATCATTATTCTAAAGGTACTGCTCCTTCTTTATCTATTGGCAGGTATCTGATGCCGTGCAAGTAGGTCGCCATCACACGCATGAGTCTACCATGCCAAATGAGGGGTTTGATCGAAACACCTGGCGTGCGCGTCACATGCAAGTTCCTTGCATTCTTCCCTCGTGACTGCTAGCGCTTTGTGGCGCTCTGTGAAACCGCTTGTTTTCCGGGAACTGGCCATAAAAACGGTTATACACAAGCAAAGAAAAGTGCTCCGAGGAGCCGAAGAAAGCTATTCGCCTAAAAACTTCGTTTGGGTGTACACTTGGAGTTTCAGGTTTTTCAGTCCGCTGCGCGTACACTTAACAATAGCGGGAAAATCTAACCCCCGTTCGTAGGCGATGCCTGTTCCATGTCGGACTGCCTGCCTAATCGTATCGAGGTCATCATTCGGTTATGAATTGCCTTACATGCCTGGTCCCCCCCCCCCCCCCTATATTACAACCTTGTTGAAAAAAATCCGACAGAACCATTTCACGGTGACTATAGACGGTAATGCGTTTAGCATTGAAACGATACAGTGCCACAACGTATTTCCCCTGTCCAAATCAGTTATGTATGACGCGTGTATTGGCAGAGGGACTCTTGTTTCCCGCCTCCTTAAGAACACTGGGCGCCGCCTATCGCCGAGCCGCGAAGCATCTTTGTGGCGTCCGATATTAATGGGGCAACGAGGGGGGAACGAGGAGGGGGGGGGGGCACTGCGAGCGTGCGAGGCCAGCAAACGTGTGTTGTGTCAGCTCCGCCGATCGTCGGCTGGGGCCGCGGCCGAAATCACCCTACCCCGGCAAAACTGGCATCGAGCGATCCGGAACATCAAGCCGAAGAGCTGGATATCAAAGTCTTCCAGGTGGGCCCATTTTCTCCAAATTTACGGCCGTTTTCCGACCGACCACGTCGGCGCCACGGCTTACTGGTAAATCTGTCTGGTCCACATTGTGCGACGCTGGACTGGCGCTGTTGGTCTTGCGTCTCATTGTGGCTGGGGTGACCTCTCCGGCGCCGTTGATGCAACGACGCCGAGAGACGCAACGGCAGGAAACGCCGGTGAAAACGCTGAATGTGGGCCGGGCTTAATGGCAGAATCCGCGCTCCAATTGCGCGCGTACGACCCTGACGCGATGGCGTGCGTGGACCATGCCCCCCCCCCCCCCACCCGGTGACGCAAATTCGACGGTTTTTCCGAAAATTCGGAATCAAGCTTTTACTTCCAAGCCGGTCCCGAACAGCCGCTCCACAGGACAAATTCAATGTGACCGGCGTATAACGCCACCCCGACCGCCGGCTCATCGGTCGGAAACATGAACGCTCCCGCGACGCGCGCCACGGGACGCAAGGGCAAGGCGTTCACGAAGTGGAAGCCGCGCCCAATGATCAAACCCGTTCCTGAAGACTACGTTATAGTCATCAAGCCCAGAGAACGTGTTTCTCTTCACGAGGCGTTCACGGAAACCGGCTACGGCACCGCTATCTCGGCGTACCTCGGGCCGGAACGGGCCCGCGCCACCTCCGTTCTGCCATCGCGAGACCAAAACATCATCATCGTGCATACCCCGGACATCGAGGCGGCCGACCGGCTCATCGGGGAATTTGCAGTGAATACCGAGAAGGGATCGGTCCCGCTTCACGGTTACCTGAGACAAGACGGCGGTAACACGTGCCACGGAGTGATCGTGGTCCGTAACACGGACACCACGGAAACTCTTCAACACCGAGTGTGCTGGCGTGCCGGCACCATCGTGGAAATCCGAGAATTTGGAACATCTAACAAGGCACGCATCACCTTCACGGGTAAGGAGAAGCCCCGTTACGTGCATTATGACAACATGCTCGTCTCTGTGCAAAACTATTACAAAACTATCCCCGCCTGCGGCCAGTGTGGGGCCGTCGGGCACCGCGCGGATGCATGTCCAAACCTGCAGTCGAACACGTGTGGACTCTTCGGACTCCATGCTCCGCTAGTGGAGGGAGTGCGGGCCCCTCACAACTGTGTTCCCCGTTGTTCTGTGTGCGGTGGTGCCCATGCCACCAACTCTCGCGACTGTGCGGCAAAATTCCGCACCCCCAAGATGGCCGCCAAAAGGGTGGGAAAAAGAAAATGACGGACAAGAACAAAAGCCGCCATCTTGGGCAACCCAGCGACCAGCCGCCACCACACGGCGGCCTGGAGAAACGAGCGGCGGAGACGCACGGCAAAACCGGGGCCTGGGTCAATGCCGTCAAAAACGGACGCCAGGTGAGCAATTCGGGCGGGGCTGGTTTTTCACCCCTCTTACTCCCCTCCCAAGCGCGCGGAGCGCCGAGCAAGATCAAATAGCAGCACTCGGGGCCCAAAACGAGATGCTGCCAAAGAAAATTAGCGAATTGGAATCCAAAATCAACCAGCCTCATTCTCCACCCTCCCCGCGAGTGAGGTAATGGAAAGTGAGCTCGTGGAGTCGAAGGCGGCAACAAGCGTGGAGGCCGCATTCGAGGCCCGTTTCAAGGCCCGTTCGGGGCCATAGACGCCCGATTCGCCGCCTTGGAAAACCAAATCTCAATGATGGTTACCGCCATCTCAAAATTGCAATATACAATCCCTGCGGTGATTGCCTAACAAATTGCGCACTCCTCGCGCCCCTCGCGCAGGCCCGGTGGTCCCTACAAGGACGTATCCGGCCGCCCTCTCAAAACTTCTCGACGCACCCCCGAGGTAGACGATGACGACAGCTGCTCGCTCTCCGGTATGGAGGACTCCGCCCTCCTTGTGAGTGCTGGCTCCGGAGCAGCGTCACTACAATCCAACCTCAGCCTAACTGACCATGGCGAGCAGCCCAAAAACCAATTTGGCCACCCCTGTTCACATTGTCCAGTGGAACTGTCGGGGCTTCCGGTCCCGCGCGAAGCGGGCCAATCTCCGACATTTCCTTTCAACTCTCGACTCGCTTCCGGCGGTAGTTGCCCTCCAGGAGCCAGGGAGCGGCGCCACCCTTAGAAGCTACATCACCTTCCAGCAGGACCCCTCTTCCTGCGTCTGTGTGCATAAAAATTATACAGCTAATCTAGTCGACTTGGAACTTGAAACTGAATATTCGTATGTGATGGTGACACTTCTTCCGCTCAAGAAAGACGATGCACCACTCCACATACTCAACACAGACTCAAAAATGTAACGTTCGCAGCGCTCTTTAGCCGCACTCTAAAGGCTGCGGGTAGGGACCCCCTGATGATTGTAGCCGCTTTCAATGCCCACAGCACTCTATGGGGGTACGTGCGTGAGGAGAAGCGTGGACGCAGGCTAGCGGAACTTGCGTCCACGCTGGGCCTGACTCTCCGCACCGACCCTGCATATCCAACGCGGGTAGGTAACTCCGTGACCCGGGATACGTGTCCGGATCTTACCTTTACCAAAAACATTAGACATGCAGAATGGGCCAACACCGAGGAAACCCTCGGGAGCGACCACTGCCTTATCACTACCACCGTAATGACGAAACCATTGGCAAGACCACACGCACAAGCTGGGCTCTCCGACTGGAATAAGTTCCGACAAAGATACATCAATTCGGCCTCTATCCGCGAACAAGGATACCACGCGTGGGCACAAGAATTGGCTACACACCTTCGTTCGACGGAAACCCAAATTAAACTCTCGGAGGCAACGCCGGAGGTAGACAACCACCTTCTGCACCTCTGGGAGGCGCGGCACAGCCTCGTCCGCAGATGGCGCCGCCAAAAACATAATAGAAAGCTGAAAATTCGCATTGCCGAGCTCACCCAGCTAGCGGCAGAGTACGCGGCCCAGATCGCCGACTCGAACTGGGTGGACCGCTGTAACACGGCGGCCAGACAAATGTCTAGCCGGAGCACGTGGCGCCTCTTCCGCACCCTAATTGACCCGACTCAAACACGCGCCGAGACACAAAAACATCTCCAACGAGCTATTCATAGCTTCGATGGAGATATCTCAAAATTAGCGTACAAACTACGCGACCGGTACCTTTGCACTCAACAGAACCCCCGAGGGCCCGCGTACTCGTATGCAGGTTCAGAAAAGGCGGAGCTGGATCAGCCGTTCCAGCAGCATGACCTGAAGGCGGCCCTAGCTAAAATGAAAGGAGGAACGGCACCGGGACGGGACAAGATAACCGTGAAACTGCTTGCCAATCTTCCAGATCCTACCAATGATACCCTCCTCGCTTACATCAACTCGATCTGGTTTGGTGAGGCACCCCTCCCAATCGAATGGAAGACCGCTTTGGTAACTTTCATTCCAAAAGCCGGCAAAGCCATAAACACAGACAACCTCCGCCCCATCTCCCTCACGTCTTGTGCGGGAAAGCTGATGGAGACCATGGTGCGGGACAGGCTGTCTGGGTTTCTGGAAACCCAAAATGCATTCGCAGACACCATGTTTCGTTTCCGCGAGCACCGGTCCGCGCGGTATGTTCTGCTTCAACTCGACCGAGAAATTCTCAACCCTGTCGAATACCCCCTCAACGACAAGGCTATACTCGCCCTAGATTTGAAGGGGGCTTTCGACAATGTCACACACGAAATTATCCTGCAACATCTCTCCCAGACCAACTGTGGACATAACACATTCCAGTCTGTCAAGCAATTTCTCTCGGATCGACAATCATTCATCCGAATACAAGACGAAGAACATGGCCCCTATCAACCGGGAACGAGAGGTACCCCACAGGGCGCGATCCTCTCACCGTTACTTTTTAATCTGGCCATGATGAAGCTTCCGGCTCAGCTGGCGATGGTCGAAGGCGTCCAGCATGAGCTGTACGCCGACGACATAACCATCTGGGCCAAACACGGATCGGTTGGAGACATGGAGGCCAACCTGCAGCAAGCGGCGGAGATAGTGGACGCCTACGCCCGCCGCTGCGGTCTTCAGTGCTCCCCATTCAAATGCAAATTTGTGCACATTCGCCCGTCGCCTAAGAGCACCACCAAAATGGAGCTATTCCTGGCCAGCGGCCCGATACCCGTACACGATGAGATTCGAGTGAGATTCGATCCACAAACACAAACGAGTTGATACGACAACAGCCAAATTGCGTAAGGTGGGGGACCAGGTGGGCCGGATGGTCCGCCGGGTTTCCAACAAACGCGGGGGGTTACGGTGCAAAGACGCCTTGCGGCTGGCGCATGCATTCGTGACCAGTCGAGTCCTCCACTCGACTCCTTACCTCCACCTGCGCAAGTATGACGAGGACGCCCTCGAGGTGATTCTCGGGAAGATGTACAAGCGTGCCCTTGATCTCCCGATAACCACGTCCAACCACCGCCTCATGGGCCTGGGGATGGTAACACTTTCGCGGAGCTCCTGGAGGCACACTTGACCAATCAATGTACAAGACATTCAAAGACGCCGTCGGGACGCCGCCTATTAGCCCGACTACACATCCGGCACCCAACACTGACGGAAGAGCGCGTACGCATCCCCGAAGTCTGAAGGTACGCCCTGCACGTGCGGCCTCTTCCGGCCAACATGAAACGTGACGACCACAGTGGCAGGCGCCTTGCGCGGGCGGAGGCACTGGCCCGCCACTATGGGAACAAACACGGAATCTTCTACGTGGATGCCTCCGGCCCTCACCATGGGGGGTGGTACACGGCCGCAGTCGTCCACGAAACGTCGCGGTGAATGGCCTAACATTCAGAGCTCAAGACATAACACATGCGGAGGAAGTTGCCATCGCGCCAGCTGCCGCAGCCCAGGACTCGCGCGTCATCATTACCGGCTCGAGAGGGGCCTGCAGAAATATTGAACAGGGGTACATTGCTCTCATTGCGTCTCGCATCCTTCAAAACAGTGACTACCTCGGGGCCCCCGCGTCTCGAACGATCGTATGGGCTTCTGCTCATATGGGCCTCGAAGGCAACGAAACGGCAGACGCCGCTGCCCGCGCGCTCACTCTCCGGGCAACGCCTTCAGACCCTTCCGAAATGTATCCCGAACCCAATCCGGCCCTACCTTTCGAGAAATTACTCAACTATACCAATTCGGCCACGCAATTTATCCTAAGCCCTGTAAGGGCCTTACAAAGGCAGAGGAACGTACACACCTCCGCCTTTACACCAAAACACTGCTGTGCCCGGCAGCTTTAAAGCACTTTGATCCTTCCTGTATAGAAAAATAGCCCGCACTGTGCGGAGAAGTCTTCGGACATCTTCCACATAGTGTGGGCATGCCAATCAACCCCGAACCTCACCTCAAAACCAAACACCACCCGGGAGGACTGGGAGGCAGCCCGGCTCGGCTGCTCCGACCTGGCGAGTCAGAAGGTCCTGGTCGACCGAGCACAAGCCGCGGCGGCCGCCACTGAGCTCCTGTAATGAGGAGCCCACCTAGTAAGTGTGAGAGGTGGCCCCCTCCGGGCCACCTCAAGCTTCCTCCGTGTACATTAAATAAAGTTTTTCAGATAAAGGGGCAGCGGGGCGTGCGAAAGCTGAGAAACGGTAATGCGGCAACAAGGCTCCTCTCGCGCTTCTTTCTGGCCACGCTGTGCCAGCTTATGGGGCTGCCGAGAAGTGCGCGTCGCCTTCGAGACGAGAAGCGTGGCCAGCCGGTGCTTGCGAACGCTGAATAATGTTCCCCTCATTTGCTGCCCACCCACCGGCACATACTGAGTCAGCGAAGTTGGTGAGAGGTTCATTGCAAAGTGACACGGACGCATTTGCGTGAAAGACCTTCATTGAAAGGCGACACAAATGCAGTATATTTCAGAAGTAGCTACACAAGGGTAGGGTTGCTGTTCTATAGGAAACCTTATTTATTTATTTAGAAAATACTGCAGGCCCTTTTGCAGGAGGGGCAGGAAGTACAGAAAAAAGCAGGAAAATGCAAGAGTACAGGACTACCAAAACAAACACATCAAGAATTATTTACAATGGAATGATTGTAGGGAAATAAATAAATAACAATTTCAGAAACCATGCACCAAAACAAGATAAAAAGTACCCAGATTTTTCAACTGTCGCCTGTTCAGCTGTCGACACATTCAGTGGTTTCAGTGTTAATACGAAGCGATATGGGCAAGTTATTCCATTCAGTTATTGTGCGAAGAAGCAAGGAGTATGTAAAGGTGTTGGTACTGGCAAAATACGGAGTTAATGATTTGGCGTGCCGGTGCCTTGCTCTTAGCGGTTGCATGTATTGCTGCGGTTTAAGAGATAGCTCATTATTGTGAAGCAGACAGAGGAATTTATTCCTTTGAATTTTCATTTGCAATTTTAGTGTTTGTAATTCATTTTCATAAGTGAGGGAGAGTCTGTTGGACGATATTTAGAGAATATAAAGCGTACAGCTTTTTGCTGAATTTTTTCCAATGCATCGACGTTCCGTTTCGTGTACGGGTCACAAATAATTCCCGCATATTCTATTGTAAGCCTTATAAGACAGTTGTAAGCCAACAGCTTGGTTTCCGGAGGTGCCATTTTAAATTTATGCCTGAGCAGACCAAGTTTTTCTAAAGCTGAAGCACATTTTGTAGAGATATGCTTGTTCCAGGAAAGATCATGCGTGATGATAACCCCAGATACCTATATTCCTCGACTTCGAATAAGGGTTGAGATGCAAGATCATATAAGGGTGCTTTTTCTTAGTTATTCTCATAGAAGCTGTTTTACTAGTGTTAAGCTCCATCTTCCACTGCTGGCAACAGGAATGAATGCTCTGAAGGGTAGAATATAAGATGACTTGATCTTCGTGGCATTTAATGTCAGTAAATAAAACACAATCTTCAGCAAACGACATTATTTGAACGGGTGAGCGATTACTTCTACAATATTGTCCCGGGTATTTATATTTTAAATATATGTATTTTAAAAATAACAATGGGCCAAGCACGCTGCCTTGAGTAACACCGGATGTAATTGGCACTTCATCTGAAGGGCAATCGCTTATGCTGACGAATTGTGTGCGCTTAGTTGGGTGTGCAGAGATCCAGCTAATTCAGTGTGGCGGTAGATTTATGATTTCGAGCTTCTCAATTAGTTGATTGTGACCAACAAGACCAAATGCTTTTCTGTAATCCAGGAATATAACATCAATCTGACCAGGTTTATCAAGAATGCTAGCAAAGCTGTGGATGACTGAAGCCAACTGAGTGACGGTGGAAAACCCCTTCCTAAAGCCATGCCATACCGGTGTCAGGATGCTGTTGTCACTTGAAAATTCTTATATCTGCAAAGCTATAACATGTTCCAATAGTCTGCAGTAAGATGAAGTAAGGGAGATCGGTCCACAGTTGGTTATTAATGTCCCTTCACCATTATTAAGCACCTGTACAACCCGAGCCTATCACAAGTCTTTGGGAAGGGTGGCGGAAGATAAAGATACACTAAAAATGTGCACTAGGAAACGTGCAATAATCTCTGTAATGCGGTGGAAAATGGTGTTTGGCGTGTTATCCGGTCCTGGTGATGATTTCGTTTTTAAATTTAGCAGCATAGAAACCACACCAAGCATCGATACAACAGCAGGGTCGACATAAGAAGGGCTGAAGGGTACATGGTTCGAGACACTTGAAGATATGCCGTGAAAAAACTGATTAAACTGTTCCGCTATATATCACTTCTCAGTGGCAGTTACGCCGTTGTGCACAATGCAATCAATGAGGCTGTTTGTGCTGGCTAGATGGTTCCAGAATTTTTCTGGTGCAGTGCGCCAGTGTACGCCAGGCAGGGTAGATTGAAAATATCGCTGCTTAGCCTTGCATACAGCCTGATTCAGGGCCTCTTGAATGTTGTGGATTTCAGTGCGAAGGGCATGCCGTCGCCTTTAGCCTCTTTAGTTTTCGTTTAAGTTTCATTTTTTCTCGTGTAATCCAAGGATTACGTTTGCACTTCTTTTTTACTTTGTTTGGAATAAAATTATTGAGACAGAAATGACACATTTCCTTGAACTTATTCCAGAGCACCGTGAAGTCATTCCCATCAAAATCGCTCAGTCAATTGTCTAAGTAGTACAAAACGCTTTAATCTCTGGCATGCAAAAGTACTAACACTATTTACAAATACTATTTTATCTAGGGCAGTATCGCAATGTTCCATGGGACATGAAAAGTAGACAAGTTCACGATCCGAAATACCCGTTTCTACAGAGGTTACAAACTTTTCAATAGAACGACTAATAAAAATAAGATCAAGCGTGGTTTAATTATCTCCTTGTAAGCGATTCGGCTGTGTCACAATTTCATTCAAATTATTAGTTAGCATAATATCAATCCAGTAATCGACGTTCTGATCGTAACTGTAAGCAGCATAATCCCAGTTAACACCAGGCAGATTGAAGTCACCAACGAGAAGCATTTTATCCTGAGAAAAAGCGGACATATACTCATAAAGGTCATTAGGAACTGGGTAGGTGACTCAGGTGTGCCATAAACAGCGAATATCAAAAAGGATCGCCCCCAACAGCTGAAAGTATAGGTCGATACTTTCGTGATTTTCAATCTGCCGAAGTAGAAATGCAGGTATGTTATGTTTGACTGGTACAGCTACACCGCCTCCTCTGGAAGGCCTGTCACGTCAAAATACTCGATAAGAAGGTGGAAAAACGCTTGTGCTAGCAATGCCGTCGCGCAGCCATGTCTCAGTAATCCCAACGACATGTGGATCGTAATTTAAAAGGGTAGCCACAAGCTGGGCACTTTTGTTCAGTAGGCTGCGCACGTTTATGTTTAAAGCCGTAGATTCTTAGTAGTCGAACTAATTCATTCTGGTGTGGATGAGGTTTCACGTGCATTTAGTTCTATTCTGGAGTTTGTGTTTTTGTTCGTCATAAACAACTGTTGACCCACTCGTAGCTTATCATTGATAAAGCTAACTTTCTTGCTGTTATTTTTCGCTTTTCGCACTCTCCCACAAAAGCTTCCGCTTTCTGCGCGTGTCCAGAGAAAAATTGCTCTGAAGTGACGTTTTCGATCCTTTAAGCTTGTAGGTATTTTTCAACACTTACTGTTTCTCGTTATAATCTTGAAAGCATATTTTAACTGGCCTATTTTGCGAGGTTTGCCCAACCGATGAATTCTTCCTACCGAGTTGCAGACAATATTAAGTTTCTGTGAAAAGATATCCCTCCAAGACTTTTTGCTAAGATCTTTATCAGTTTCGGCGCTCACTTCCTGCAACCCGAAAACAATCAAATTTGAGCGCCTGCTCCGGTCCTCTAGGTCAATGATTTTTTTTCTGCAAAAGGTTCACCGATTGTTCAAGAGATGCAACGCGAGCACCTTGTTTATCGATTCCGCCGAAACGTAACGCCATATTTGACAATAACGTTTCCATTGTGCTTTGCTGAGTCCTAAGTGCCGCTACTTCAGCGGTAAGATGGTTTTGCCCTTCCAACAGTTGTTTCAGAAATTCTCCTGTCTGAGGGACAGGGTTCAATTCTACGTCCCCCCGCAAAGAAGAATGTGGCACACAGAATACACACTGTACGCTATGATAACGCATTGCTGTGGGCATGGTAAGACCAACAATATAGAACACCAATGTACCACGGCAATCACTTGCGTGAACTAACCTGCGCGATACAGAAGAAAGGATTAGACATCATGCCGTAGCTCGGTCTGTCATGCCCACTGAATACGCAGAGCTGCAGGTGTTCTTTTATAGTCAGGCATGATGACAGGGGGAGGGGGGGGGTCACTTGATCCCAAGGTGGCGCTGAGGGTGCGTCGCAGATGACATCCCAGAAAGCGAGGCACTGCGTCGCTGTTCCTGGTGTCCACGCGCAAGATTCATCTGGCGGTATCTTCAAATGGCCGGAAAATTGATGAAGCGGCGCTGACGCTCCGGCTAAGCTCAGCAGAAAAGCTTGCGCGATACAGAAGAAACGCTTCGACATCATGCCGAAGCTCGGTCTGCCGTCCCCACTGGAACCCCCACCTTGTGACCGCCTACAGTGGCTATGTGGCTACAGTGACCCCTGTCGGGTCACTGTAGCCGCATAGCTACGGCAAGCTGCTTGGGAGTGCATAATAATTGTAACGTGTTCTTTGGCTTGACTAGAGGTGATGGCTAAGGCGATGGATGTCTGCTCCGCTTCAAGGGCGTTGACAGTGCGGACCGTTATCGAGACCACCTCTTCAAGGTTATGATCGACAACGCTGGCTACCATGGCTGCTTTTCGGGGGTAGTGCGCGGCATCTGTGTATAGTATGGTGGGAAGGTTACCGTATCTTGTCTGAAGAGTCTTTGCGCGAGCTTGGCGACGACCGGCATGATGTTCCGGTTGCATGCTTCTGAGGATGGCGGCTACCTTGATATGCTCCTGGATGTTGGGGCCAGATAGATTGATTTTTCGTGGCCTCAGTCCTGTTTGGCGTAGCCTAGGCGCGCCAGCAGCTTCTTGCCTGTTGGTGTGAGGGCTAGGCGTTCTCGTTGGCTTGTGAGGTGGGCGTCTGTGATTTCTCTTACTGTATTATGCACTCCTAAGGCTTCGAGCTTGTGTGTGGCTGTTCCCGGTGGTAGGCCGAGCGCTTGCTTGTATGCTTTCCGCAGAAGTATGTCTAGTTGAACTTTGTCTTTGGGAGTGAGGAGCAGGTACGGGACAGCGTAGGTGATGCGGCTTACTTGCTTGCTTGCTTGCTTCCTATGCCATGGCGCATACCCACCACGGGGGATTGGCCGGCGGTTGGCCGGCGGTTAAACAGATGGGTTGAAATTATGCAATGAAACTAACTCATGTTACAGCCGTATTTTATTTTATGTTATAGGGAATTAGTGTGCTTTTTGGAAGATCAAGGTAGAAGGTAATAAATTTCAATCAATTTAATTGGACTTTTCGAAATAAATAAATAATCAATCAGTAAATTAACGTAAATTGGAATTTTGTAAAATAATATTAAACAATATATCAGTAAATTAACTTGGTATTCTCCTTGTTTCACCGAGGAACTCGCATACGGCCCTGCATACGTTCCTGCGGCTAAAATCCAGTGTATATGCACCGAAAGATAGAATATTTTCAGTTTTTATAGCGATGCCTAATTTTCGGAACGGAATTTCGAAGTACTTCTTTCTCTGGACTGCGAATCGGCGGCAGCTTAATAAATAATGATCAATGGTTTCAGGTTCATTGCAGAAATGACATAGAGGGGACATCGCCAGACTAGACCTGTGTAGATAAAAATTTAGGGGTGGAATACGGCATCGTAATTTTGTAATTGAGATTTCCAATTTACGTGTGGGACACCATCGATTATCCCAAGGATAAAGCAAATGCTTTAAGTATGTGATTTGGAATGTCTGTTTTGCAGAGTAATTTAAGAGACATAGTTTTCTAAACCTAGCCGCGGTGATATAATCAGAAGTCGGCAGAACATGCATGACTGGTCCCTGTAGGGATGTACGTGCGAGTGCGTCGGCTATTTCATTTAAGAACAAACCATGGTGACCTGGTACCCATATTAAACGCACCCTACTTAAGGTCGAAGGGATTAATCTTTCTAGTTCGTTAAAAACTGTCTTGTCTGAGGATGAGGTCAGTGCTGTGCAAACTGACAACGAATCAGTTACTATTACAGCTGTCAAAGAATTTCCAGGAAGTTTACGAAGAGCTAATATAATTGCTAATAATTGTGCCTGAAATATAGGGGTGAAATCAGGCAGTCGCATTGAATAAGACCAGGATAGCGCCTCAGAAAAAAATATCTATACCCGCTTTCTCGTCACACACTGATGAATCCGTTGCTATTACAGTATTGATTTTCATTTGCGCTAAGTGATCTTGCAGTAATCCGCTTAGATATTTAGTTGGCAGGAGTTTAGCATTGGAAGGAAATATGTCATCAAATTCAATTCGGATAGCATTTACGGGTTTTTTGAGGGGAATGATCTCGCGTATCTGAACCTTTAATGGTTCTAGTTGAGTTTGCACAAAAAGAACCTGCGGATTGTATAGACGGGACCATGTTTCTTCAAAGAAGGCAGATCTTTCCGTAATAAATACATACTGCGATCGTTCTCC
>NC_051156.1:55765357-55799044 GCF_013339745.2 Dermacentor silvarum
AAGCAATTTATTTTCAAAGAATCGCAAGCGGCAATGATGGGCGAATGCTGCTAACCACGCCGCCGAGCAAACTCCAGACATCGAACGCAAGCGACAACGGTAGACTGTGGGCATACCTTCAGTGACGTCGTTCTCTCCAATTGCAGTCGTACGTGTGTGCAAGCTCATAATTGATAAATACTTTAATGAACCCTCAGGATTAACCCACTCATAAACACCATGGCCGCAAGTGTATGTTTCGCTGGTTGACCATCTTCACGGAGTGCAACGACCGACGAATGTGTTCCTCTGTTCCTGTTTATAATACTATGAATGGAAAGTTAGTGATATCTGAAACGTTGAATTTGCGTCTGCTATATATATATATATATATTATATATATATATATATTGTAGTGGGGAAGAGTCCGCAGCCATTGAGAGAGGCGGACGAAGTCCAGCAGCCCTGAGAGCGCGAGACAGCGACCGACGCTCTTGAGCCAAGGCTGTTGCCTAGCCCTAAATGCTTTGAGAATATATATACACTACAATTATATATATATATATATATATATATATATATATATAATGTAACTGAATGAGAGACACAGAGACAGCACCCGTTCCTGGGCCAGCTGTTCTATTATCTGCCAACTTCCTCTTCTTCCACCTCGCTCTTCGCCCAAGCAGCCTAGACACGGTGCCATACTTCCACATCACACTCGGCCACGCTGCGGACCTGGCAAACAAAAAAGAAACGACAGTTCAGTCCACTCGGCGTAATCTTTTCTTGAGGCACGACACGTGCACGGCGAAGTTATTTCTTTTCCGCCGGTCAAGTCCAAAGCTTCGATCTGAGGTGCTAACGCGCCATGTATTATGTCCTACGCACTCGGTGATGGTGAAGGGCCCTTAAAAGTTTGCTAGTAGTTTCTTGCCTGGACAGTTGCCACCTCTTTGCACCCAGACCTCGTCTCCGATTTTGTACGCAGGGGCAGGTCGACGGCGGCGGTCATAATAGCGCTTTTGTTTTTCTTGCGCTTGTGTGGCTTTTTCTTTCGCCGCAGCTCTGATCTTCTGGCAGGCGACTGTGCGACTGTCAAGGCGTGTGATGCTAACAGGAGCATCTAGCCTGAGGACCGCTTTCAGCTGGGGAAGCTTTCCATATACGATTTCATACGGCATCAGACCAGTAGAGGTCTGCAGCGCTGTATTGACCGCATAGACAGCTGCCGGAAGGTGGACGTCCCAATCGGCCTCTCCTGTCCGTTCTACTTTTGTATATGGTACAAGCCTTGCCTGAATGCTCTGGTTTGTTCGCTCAGTGAGGTCGTTTGCCTGGGGATGAAACGCGGATGTATAATGATGCTGCACTCCCGTCGTGGAAAGGTACTTTCGTAGTTCCCGACTGCGAAATGTTGTGGCACGATCTGATACCAATTTTTTTGGCAAGCCATGTCTCCATTCAAACCTGTGTTGCAGAAAATCGACTAAATGAGTGGATGCCAGGGATGGTGCGGCAGTCACTTCCAAGTATTTGGACAGATAGTCCACAGCTAAAATGATGTAGCAGTTGCCAGCACTGGAGGTGGGTAGCGGCCCTATGTAGTCGATGCCAACCGTATTGAAGATGTCTTCGGGTATCTCCACAGGTGTTAACAGCCCAGGCTGGCGCCCCGGCAGTCGCTTAAACTGTTGACACGCTTCGCAGCTAGCAACGTAGGAGCGCACATTGCTTTGCATCTTCGGCCACCAGAAGCGTTCTTGTAGCTTGCGGAGCGTGGCTCGTTCACCAATGTGCCCTCCTTCGGGGGTGTCATGAATGGCTCGCAGTATCTCTGTGCGAAAACATTTCGGAACGGCCAGCAGGTAACATTCTTCCAAGCGGTCCTTTTGCCACCAACGACGGTACAATACACCATTGCGTATTGCAAACATCGAGTTTGTTTTTGTGCCAGTTACGGAAGCAATAATTGTCGCGAAGCCTTTGTGCTCTTGTTGCGCTTTGGGCAAGTCTACTTGGGCAAAAAAGATGTGATTTTGCCTGTTTCGTTCCAAACGTTCGAGGGGATTGCTGGATAAGGCATCGGCGATGTTATTCAAAACCCCGGCACGATGACGCACGTCGAAATCATATTCTTGAAGCGTGATAATCCACCGGGCGAATTTGTGCTTTAGTTGTTGCTTAGAAAACATCCACTTTAACGCAGAATTATCAGTTACCACGGTAAATCTGCGCCCGAACAGATAGTGTCGGAATTTGTCATCCACGCTCCACACCACTGCCAGACATTCCAGATCATTCGAGTGATAGTGGCGCTCGGTGTCGGAGAGTTTTCGGCTGGCATAAGCAACGATGTGTTCCACGCCATCAGGATCGCGTTGCACAAGCACTGCCCCTAGACCGACTTGGCTAGCATCGGTGTGCACTTCAGTGGTCCAGTCATCATTGAAGTGGCTTAATACTGGACAGACAAGCTTTTGCTTTATCGTCCGGAAAGCGTTTTCTTGCATGGCACCCCACTTAAACTGTGCGTCCTTTTGAAGAAGATCACTCAAGGGAGCTGCGATCGAAGCGAAGTGTGGAATAAACCTCCGCAAATACGAGGCCATATCCATAAATTACTGAACCTGTTTCAAGCAGGTTGGTGTGGGATATTCCGACACTGCCGCTATGCGCTCCGGGAGTGGCTGAATACCGTCAGGGGAAATATTATGTCCAAGGTACGCTATCTTAGACAGACCAAACTGGCACTTCTCGCAGTTTGAGCGACACCCCGCCTCGTAATGTCTGTGCAGCACTTCATCTAAATTGTGAAGGTGTTCATTCTCGGTGGTTCCAACAACCAGGATGTCATCTAAGTAGACCACGCAGGCTCGGTTCTTCAGAGACCCTAGAACTGAATTCATCGCGCGCTGAACTGTACTAGGGGCCGTTCGCAGCCCAAACGGCATGCGATTGAATTCATACAAGCCCGTTGGAGTGCGAAAGGCTGTCTTGCACTTATATTCTTCAGCGACGTTCATCTGCCAATACCCTGCACATAAGTCGAGCGACGAAAAGAACCTGCAGTGGCGGACTGTGTCAATAGCGTCGTCAATGCGGGGTAAGGGATACGAGTCGGGCGTCGTACACTTGTTTAGTTGCCGGTAATTCAAGCAGAAACGCAAGGAAGCGTTTTTCTTCCGCACGAGCACGACGGGCACTGCCCACGGACTTGATGAAGGCCTAATTATGCCTGAGGCGAGCATTTCGCGTACTTGATCTGCGATCACGGAGCGCTCCCTCTCAGCGTATCTTCTCAATGGTACGCATATCGGAGAATGGTTCCCTGTCGGTATTCGATGCAGGAACATCTTTGTGCCTGGGAGATCGGCGGTAGTGTCAGCGAACACCGCTTCATGGCGAGCCAGTATCGAATTTAATGTAAGCGAACGAAGCGGCTCACCTCTCGCCGTTGGCTGGGACATTGCAGTAGTCTCAGTTAACGCATGCAGGCCGGAGCTGGACATGGCCGCGATCGATGGCGAGTTGAATGTCGTCGGACAGTAGGAAATCTGAACCGAGAGCCATGTCGGTAGGCAGTTCCTCGAAGACGGGAATTGCAGGGAGAAACTTCGTCCCTGCTGTTGTCCGGACATAAACGTCGAGCATGCCAACTTGCATCACACTACCTCGTAGCCCGTGGATTGGAGGCTGCGTCCACGGGGAAATGGTGTCGGGAGCATGACGCTGGTGCAGTGCCGTCCGCTCGGCGCCGGAATGAATGAGTACGGACAAGTCGCCTATTCCTTCGACATGTACTGGTAACAGTGGAGTTGGGTAGGCCTGGTACTGAATTAGGGACGGCGGCGATTGGCGGAATTCCTTGGCGTGGTGTCCAAGACGTTCGCAAGAAAAGCAGCCCCGGTGTGCTGAGAGGGGTGCTGACTGTCCGGCCTGCGGCACGCCGAGAGTGAGACGGCGTCGAGTACACTGCTGCAGTTCCGCTGCCTTGTGAGCGAAAACCAGGGATGTTATCTCAGGAGACCGAGAAGACAGGATGGCAGCATGAGTAGGGTCGCACAGTCCGTCAATCACGTACCGGCGTGCAGCTGGAGACGGCCATGTGAGGCCACAGTCGCTGAGGAGTCGGAGCTTATCGTAGACGTAATTAGTGACGTCTTCAGTGCGAGCTTGTCGGCGCGACCGCACACGCATGAACTGGTCATCGTATGTGGATGAGAGCGGGCTGAAGGCAAGCACTAAACCTGCACTCCATTCGGCCCAAGTTTGGTGATTCCAGCCATCGCATTGATGCCAGGCTTTGGCGGAATCGCGAAGTCGACTCTCAGCAATAGACATTTTGACGTCGTCAGGCGAAGAGTGCCGACTGGCCAGGGAATTTATGTTTTGCAGCCAGAGAGTCGGGTTATCGGGAAACCCACGACATTCCGGAATTTCTGCGAGAGATGGAGGCAGCGCGGTACGTGCCAACGCTGCGACAACGGAGATGTTGGCGTTGTCGATGTACCTGGTAATAGCAGCGATTGCCTGTGTGAATACGGCGGGGTCGCTGGAAACCACATTCGAGGTAGGAGTTATGAACTCTGGCGTCGATGCTGAGGTCGCTTTCGGCGCGGTACGGGAAGCAAAGCCCAAGGGAGCGTGTACGGCGTCCCTTGGCACCGAGGTAGTTTCCATATCCACGGCAGTTGAGTCGCTGACCTGAGCTATGTTGACGGTTGCAGACAGCGTGCTGGCTTGGACAGGAGCGGTAATGAGCTCGGTTGCAGAAGCCAGAGTAGGAGAAGCAGCGGCACGCCGTAGTGTGCGTCCGCTCAGCAACACGCTGTCCGACTGCAGGTCGTCCAGCAGAGGATCGTTGGTCGACTGCGCCATTCTAACGGAATGAGAGACACAGAGACAGCACCCGTTCCTGGGCCAGCTGTTGTTGTTGTTGTTGTTGTTGTTGTTGACCTGAGAGGTTGGGGCGCATACCCACAGTGGGAGATTGGCCATGAATCGGGTGGTTATATTTGGTGCATAAATACAAGGGAATTACCGAATGGAATACTGGAGTTTATAAAGGAAGATTTTGTGAGACGAGAAGAAGAAAAAACAAACTAAATAATTATAGGTTTAAAAAATGAATAAAAGAAAACTATGGTGGGAAAGGTGACAATAAGTTTAGCATGGTAATCGATTTGATTCTATGAGATAATTTTGGATTGCCAAGCAAGCATTTCTGTGGCTGAACCCAATAATAGAGGCTCCAAAAGATAGAATTACAGGTTCCAATAAATCTAGGCCAATATTGCGAAGCGGGATTTCCAGTAGTCTTTTCCTTATGGCAGAAAAACGCCGACAAGACAACAAGAAATGGTCTATTGTCTCCGCTTCGCCACAGAATGAGCATAATGGTGAGGGGACCAGACCAGACCTGTGTAAGTAAAAGTTTAACGTAGGGATACGGCAGCGCAGCCTCGTGATGGCAACTTCAATTTTCCGGCTTTGGCAAAAGTCTCTGTGCCAAGGGTATAGAAGATGTCTGTATTCCAAACAATTGGTTAGAGCAGAGCCTGACACTGCCTGCATAATGACACTCCTGCGAAATCTAGCAGCAGTGACATGAGCAGTCAAAGGACAATACGGAAAAATTGGTCCGGTTATCGATGCCTTGGCTAGTGAATCTGCTATTTCATTGCTTGCTTGCTTGCTTCCTATACCATGGCGCATACCCACCACGGGGGATTGGCCAAGAAGCCGGCGGTTAAACAGGTGGTATGAAATTATTCAATGAAACTAACTGATGTTAGAGCCGTATATTATTTTATCTTATAGGGAATTAGTGTGCTTTTTGGAAGGAGATCAAGGTAGAAGGTAATAAATTTCAATCCGTTTAATTGGAATTTTGGAAATTAATAAATAATCAATCAGTAAAATAACGTAACTTGGAATTTTGTGAAATATTAAACAATATATCAGTAAATTAACTTGGTATTCTCCTTGTTTCACCGAGGAACTCGCATACGGCCCTGCATACGTTCCTGTGGCTAAAACCCAGTGTATATGCCCCGAAAGATAGAATATTTTCACTGTTTATAGCGATGCCTAATTTTCGGAACGGAATTTCGAAGTATTTCTTTCTCTGGATTACGAATCGGCGGCAGTTTAATAAATAATAATCAATGGTTTCAGGTTCATTGCAGAAATGACATACAGGGGACATCGCCAGACCAGACCTGTGTAGATAAAAATTTAGGGGTGGAATACGGCATCGCTATTTTGTAATTGAGATTTCCAATTTCCGTATGGGACACCAGTGATTATCCCAAGGGTAAAGCAAATGCTTTAAGTCTGTGATTTGGAATGTATGTTTTGCAGAGTAATTTAAGAGACATAGCTTTCTAAACCTAGCCGCGGTGATATAAGCAGAAGTCGGCAGAACATGCATGACTGGTTCCTGTAGGGATGTACGTGCGAGGGCGTCGGTCATTTCATTTAAGAACAAACCATGGTGACCTGGTACCCATATTAAACGTACCAGACGTAAGGTCGAAGGGATTAATCTTTCTAGTTCGTTCAAAACTGTCTTGTCTGAGGATGAGGTGAGTGCTGTGCAAACTGACAACGAATCAGTTACTATTACAGCTGTCGAAGAATTTCCAGGAAGTTTACGAAGAGCTAATATAATTGCTAATAAGTGTGCCTGAAATATAGGGGTGAAATCAGGCAGTCGCATTGAATAAGACCAGGATAGCACCTCAGAAAAAATTATCTATAGCCGCTTTCTCGTCACACACTAATGAATCCGTTGCTATTACAGTATTGATTTTCATTTGCGCTAATTGATCTTGCAGTAATACGCTTAGATATTTAGTTGGCAGGAGTTTAGCATTGGAAGGAAATATGTCGTCAAATTCAATTCTGATAGCATTTACGGGTTTTTTGAGGGGAATGATCTCGCGTATCTGAACCTTTAATGGTTCTAGTTGAGTTTGCACAAAAAGAACCTGCGGATTGTATGGACGGGACCATGTTTCTTCAAAGAAGGCAGATCTTTCCGTAATAAATACATACTGCGATCGTCTCAATGAAGATGCGTAAATGTTTAGGTAGGTTTTTATTGTAAGGATGCTGAATCTGATAACGAGTGTGGGCAATCGGGCTTCTTGATATAATACATTATTAGCAACAAATTTTGGCAATCCAAGACAAATCCGGAGGGCCTCTCACTCTAGAAGAACGAGGGGGTTGATCTTGTATGCTGCACCACCAGAGAATAAAACACACCCAAATTCCAATATGGGTCGAACATACATACAATAAATCATAATGAGAGTGTCTCTGCGTAGGCCAGAGCGGCGGTGACCGAGTTTTCGAATCATGCCAACAGCGCGCGCTGCCTTAGACGTAACATGTTCGATGTGGTTGCGCCAACTAAGTTTTTGATCGTATATAACGCCTAGATGCTTAATAAAGTCGCGCTGAGGGATTATTTCTTGACGGTATTGAAGGGAGACATTAACCGGTATATTTAAGGGAAATACAAGCAAGGCACTCTTGCTAACATTTAATGTCATACGAATATCATCAAGGCAATCTTCAAGTAATGCTAGATATGATTGTAATATTCTTTGTAGAGAGTGAATGTCACTCGCTGACGCAAAGAATGCAACGTCACCTGCGTAAACTTACACTTGTACATCATCACACAGTGGTATTGAGCTCATTAGATTATTAAACAAAATGGGAGAAAGAACGGAACCCTGTGGAACTCCCCTGGACGGATTATATTTTGACGTCGAAACACCGCCTTGTGAGCAATAGAATTTTCTACATCTTAGAAATTCATAAATCCAATTTTTTATATATGCAGGAAAATTCATGTTCTTTAGGATATTGAGGAGAATGATATGCTCTACACTGTCGTATGCCTTAGCTATATCAAGAGCCACTAGCGCTGCAAACTGTCGCCTGCGACGAGCAAGCTTAATACGTCCCTCCAAATCAACGTGCGCACACCAAATCGAGCATCCCGGACTAAATCCGATCTGACATGAGCTCAATAATGTGTTAGTAGTTAAAAACCTCATTATACGGATGTATAACACTCTTTCTATTAGTTTCATAATGTTAGATGTTAATGCAATGGGCCTTATGTGGTCCATTTGCAATCCCGCTCCTTGTTTCTTAAGTAGGGGGAGAATTTTAGTAAGCCTCCAATCTGGAGGAATCCATCTGTTCTTTAGGGAGTAGTTGATGATATTAAGTAGGTCCTTTGGAGATACGTCAAATAATATTTTTAGCATGCTCGTTGTTATGCCATCTGGACCTGGAGCTGAGGCAGGTAGCAGTCTTACAACGTGCCAAAGCTCTTCAATCTTCACATTTATAAACTGTCCTCGGATGCAATCTTGACAAAGTTCAATTGTAGCTGAGCTGTAAAACGGTTTTCTAGTCCTCTTGCCCAATGATTCTGATAATTCTTCAGGCGATAGGATTACTGAATCAATATTCACTGGCGTTGGTATAGCCTTGCGAAACCGAAGAAACCTAAAAAGCGCTTTTTTATTGCCACTCTTCGACAGAACATTATATCCTTTTTCATCATAATTACTTTTGCTAAAGATACTGTTCATTTAAACATAGCTGCAGCATACGTATAGTTACTCCAATTTGTAGGGCATTGGTTAAGAAGAAGTTTCTTCCACGCAGCCTTTCGGCGTCTATAATCTCGTGCACAGTCAGATTTCCACCAGGGACAGCCAGAACTACCTTTTGCTTTCGATACTGCAAACTCAGATTTCTTTAGGGTACCCTTCAAAACCGCGCAAAGGCGTATAGCTTTACAATCTCTCTCCATACCTATCAGAGATGCTAACGTGGACTGTAACGTTTTCATAAATTTTGAATAGTCCACAAATACATGTACTTCATTATCTAAAGAAATTAAGGGCCAGACAGTATCCATCAGTATAGGACGGTGATCACTACTTCTGGCGTTATCAACGACAGCCCAAGATGAGCATGATAAACTTGAGCTAGCAAATGATAAGTCTAAGACAGAACGCGACTGACCGCGAACAAAAGTTTCAACTGTTGTATTTAAGCAAGTAAAATTGGTCGAAGAAGCCCAATCCCACAAACGTTTCCCGGATGCATCAGTGCGGAAGCCGCACGCCACATGATGTGAATTGAAATCACCCGTGAACAACGTGTTCTTTTTGCAGTAGATCAAGGTGACCTCAAGTGTACTGACATCTTGTATCAAAGCAGGGAAGTAGGTATTGACTACAAAACGTGGTGCGCAGCCTGGAAGTGTTATCTCTAATACTAAAATTTCGCATTCAGGAGACGTAGTATGATATGAAAATTTTGCCTCTATGACAAATTTTAGATGAAATGAACGAAGCCAACCCGCCACCTCGGGAAGGCCTATCCAATCGAAAGCAACGATAGTTTCTTAAATGA
Source organism: Dermacentor silvarum (assembly GCF_013339745.2). Taxonomy (NCBI): domain Eukaryota; kingdom Metazoa; phylum Arthropoda; class Arachnida; order Ixodida; family Ixodidae; genus Dermacentor; species Dermacentor silvarum. Next base: position 55,774,793 of record NC_051156.1, read on the forward strand.
AAATCTTGACCAGCTGTCAACCATGTCTCTTGCAACAGTATAATATCAGGAGTATGTTGGGTAATTAGATATAATAAATCAGTAGTAGCAGAAAGTCATCATCGTCATCATCATCAGCCTATATTTTATGTCCACTGCAGGACGAAAGGCCTCTCCCTGCGATCTCCAATTACCCCTGTCTTGCGCTAGCGTATTCCAACTTGCGCCTGCAAATTTCCTGACTTCATCATCCCATCTGGTTTTCTGCCATCATCGACTGCGCTTCCCTTCTCTTGGTATCCATTCTGTAACCCCAATGGTCCACCGGTTATCCATCCTACGTATTACATGGCCTGCCCAGCTCCATTTCTTCCGCTTAATGTCAACTAGAATATCGGCTATCCCCGTTTGTTCTCTGATCCACACCGCTCTCTTCCTGTCTCTTAACGTTAGTCCTAAGATTTTTCTTTCCATCGCCCTTTGTGCGGTCCTTAACTTGTTCTCGAGCTTCTTTGTTAACCTCCAAGTTTCTGCCCCGTATGTTAGCGCCGGTAGAATGCAATGATTGTACACTTTTCTTTTCAACGACAGTGGTAAGCTCCCAGTCAGGATTTGGTAATGCCTGCCGTATGCACTCCAACCCAATTTTATTCTTCTGTAAATTTCTTTCTCGTGATCAGGGTCCCCTTTGAGTAATTGACCTAGATAAACGTACTCCTTTACAGATTCTAGAGGGTGACTGGCGATCCTGAATCCTTGTTTCCTTGCCAGGCTATTGAACATTATCTTTGTCTTCGGCATATTCATCTTCAACCCAATTCTTATACTTTCTCGATTAAGGTCCTCAATTATTTGTTGTAATTCGTCTCCATTGTTGCTGAATAGGACAATGTCATCTGCAAACCGAAGGATGCTGAGATATTCGCCGTTGATCCTCACTCCTAAGCCTTCCCAGTCTAAGAGCTTGAATACTTCTTCTAAGCATGCAGTGAATAGCATTGGAGAGATAGTGTCTCCTTGACTGACCCCTTTCTTGATAGGTAACTTTCTACTTTTCATGTAGAGAACCAAGGTAGCTGTGGAATTCTTGCAGATCTTTGCTAAGATATTCACGTATGCCTCCTGTACTACTTGATTACGCAATGCCTCTATGACTGCTGGTATCTCTACTGATTCAAATGCCTTTTCATAATCTATGAAAGCCATGTAGAGAGGTTGATTGTACTCCGCAGATTTCTCGATTACCTGTTTTATGATATGGATATGATCCATCGTAGAATATCCCTTCCTGAAGCCAGCCTGTTCTCTTGGTTGGCTGAAGTCAAGCGTTGCCCTGATTCTATTGGAAATTATCTTGGTGAATATTTTGTACAATACTGAAAGCAAGCTAATGGGTGTATAATTCTTCAGTTCTTTAACGTCTCCCTTCTTATGGATCAGTATAATGTTGGCGTTCTTCCAGCTCTCTGGTACAAGTTGTGAGGCATTGCGTATAAAGGGCCGCAAGCTTTTGAAGCATGATACCTCCTCCATCTTTGATTAAATCTACTGTTATTCCATCTTCTCCAGCAGCTTTTCTCCTGGTCATGTCTTTCAAGGCCCTTCTAACTTCCGCGCTAGTTATATAAGGAGTTTTTGTATCCGGTTCATCACTATTTTGAATGAAAGTAGCTTGGCTGTTTTAGGCACTGTACAGGTCAGTATAGAATTCTTCCGCTGCTTTTACTATGTCATCGAAATTGCTGATGATATTACCATGCTTGTCTTTCAGTCCATACATCTTGCTTTGTCCTATGCCAAGCTTTCTTCTTACTGATTTAATGCTGCGTCCATATTTTACGGCCTCCTCAATGTGTCCCAGGTTATACTTGCGATTATCGCTTACTTTCTTCTTGTTGATCAGTTTTGACAGTTCGCGCGAATTCTATCTGGTCTCTTGAGTTGGAAATTTTCATGTGTTGTCGTTTCTTTATTAGGTCCTCTGTTTCTGGGGAGAGCTTACCTACTGGTTGCCTTGGTGCCTTACTTCCCACTTCAATTGCTGCTTCTGAGATCAACCTAGTTACGAATGCATTCATTACCTCTATGTTGTCCTTATCTTCCTTTTCTAAAGCTGCATATTTGTTTGCGAGCACAAGCCTGAATTGGTCTGCTTTTACCCTTACTGCCTTCTAGGTTGGCCTGTTTGCTCTTGACTAATTTCACTCTCTCTCTATCTTCAAATTAAGAGAAATCCTAGACCTCACTAACCTATGGTCACTGCACTTAACCTTACCTAACACTTCTACATCGTGCACTATGCTTGGATCGGCAGAGAGTATGAAATCTATTTCATTCCTTGTTTCTCCATTAGGGCATTTCCAGGTCCACTTCCTGTTGCTGCGCTTCCTGAAGAAGGTATTCATTATTCGGAGCCTATTCCTTTCCGCGAATTCTACTAAGATCTCTCCGCTTGCAGAAAGTACTGCAGAAAGCAGAAAGTATTGCCCGGCAATTCCATTGGAGTACCCTAAGGCACCCTATATTGACGAAAGTTGAGCAGCAGCCACTGCTTGCTCCAAAATGCTCTCTTTCAGAAAGTCTGTCCTATTAAGGGAATTTTGGCACACTTTTTTGTTTTGGAGTTAGTAGGAGAATTAGGCAGTTTGTTAGTAGGACATCTGGTGCGTTTATGAGTGCGAGGGTCCATGTCTACATCCTGATTGCCTAGCGACTCTGATTCCGAGTGAACTTCTTGATCAAATTGTTGTGAACTTGAAGCCCGCGCTAAATCTGCTCGCGGAGGGGAGTGATTTCGGCAATTGTGATTTAGGAGACTGAGAAAGAGTAGAGATCTGGTTTTGGACATTACATTTTCTTACAATCTGAGATATCTCTGAGAATTGCGTCGACAGTACTTGCGCCAATGAGTCTGTCAGATTTCCTAGAAGCTTTTCTATTGCTTTTTCAACAGCTTTCTCTCATTACGTTTGTGATCGTCTGGGAAAAAGATGAGTCCATACTGAGTGAGTGGCGGGCTGTAACTCCAGCATATGCGGCTTATTATCACGGCCTGCACGAGCTGGGTCACGTCAACTTCTTTCAGGCTATATTGTTTGGTGGTGATGCGGCTGACCATTCGCATGACTTGGAAGGTGGTCTTCTTGAGACCTTGGATGGTGTATGCGCCTCCGCCGTCCTGTTGTATGTGAAGGCCGAGGATGCGGACGCGATTTACTGTGAGTATTTCTTTGCCGTCGAGGGTGAGTGTGAAGTGAGGTATTTCATTGAGTTTACTACGGGATTTCTGCCGAACGACTAATAGTTCCGACTTCTCGGGGGAGCATCGGAGACCGCTGCTTCTTGCATAATGCTGGACTGACGTCGGTCGCTTGTTGGAGTGCGTCTTATTTTTCTCCTTCGGAACCAGTGGTGGTCCAGATAGTGATATCATCGGCGTATATTGCGTACCTGATCCCTGGTATTGTGTTGAGTTTGTCAGGTAGTTTCATCATAGCAATGTTGAAACGGGTGGGTGATAGAATGGCGCCTTGTGGGGTTCCTTTGTTGCGAGTACGTAACGTCGGGGTTCTGAATGAGCCAATGCCTATTGTGGTCGTGCGGTTGGTTAGAAAGGCGCGTACGTAGTTGTAAGTATTACGACCATAGTTGGTAAGGACAGGTTTGTAAGGATGGTATGGTGAGCCACATTGTCGAAAGCGCCTTTAAGGTCTAGTGCTAAGATCGCTCCGGTGTTGTTTGGTGAGATGTGTTCAAGGACTTGTTCCTTCAGCTGAAGGAGAATTTCGTGGGTAGAAAGGAAGTTATTGTGTTCCAGTTTGGAAGCAGGGTAAAGACCTCCCCTCGGCGGCAAGTTACCCTACAATAGCTCTCACAGGTCGCCTTTGTAATCTTTTGGGAAAATGTTTAACCTTCGACTTCAACATTTTCTTCAACTGAACAGCATGCTTGATCTCTATCAGTGCTGCTTCCGAGAGGCGCCGGTCACACCTGATTTTTTCGCGCATTGACAGAAATAGCAGTGATGCGTGTGTATATAAACAGTTTTTCTCATCGATATTTCTTGATATAGAGAGGTCGTGCTATACAGCGCGGCGGTACGGAATGTTGCGAGACTTGTCAAAGATGCGCATCCGTCAGTTCATAGTACTGGTGCACCTGAGAGAGCCGTGCTCGGCTGCAAATTCTTTACCGGTAATATGAACACGCTCCGTGCTTTATTACCACCTGATATTTTTCATTCCTTCGACGGAGACGACGTGCAAAGAGGTCTGAGATCCTGCAACTTGACAGTGTGGGAGAGACCAGTACAGCAGTGCTTGAACAAGTTATCTAAGTCGGTAGGCAAAAGCGGGTCGAACGTTAACCACCATTAAAGTTATTGTGTTCATTTTACAAGAAACAGAGGCTTGGTTCCAGATCCCATTGCCCAAACTGCATTGGCAACAAATAGCTCTGAAGAAAGAGCACACGTGTTAGGCATTATACTTGGTTTAGAACTAACTGCCATTCCACACATCGAACTTACGGAAACTTTTATCTCGCACAACATGGGGCAGAGGCAGGAAATGTTTTAAATGAAGGCGTTCGACGATTTAGCGGACGAAGAGATACTGGCAGACCTGCAAGCCAGCAACCCCGACATGCCTATTGTGAGTGGCAGACGCATGGGCCAGACTAGACACCTGGTGGTCACCCTCACACGTAAGGACCTCCCTAAATGCGTATTCTATCACGGCACCGACATCAGACTCTACCCGTTCTACAAACGGGCTGAGTCATGCTACAACTGCCGCACGGTTGGCCATCGCACGGAAGCCTGTTCCTTGCCACGCTAAGCAGCGATGGCGCCGTTGCGGCGGGGAGCACCCCTCACCCAAGGAGGGTGAAGCTCCAACATGTGCGCCACGCTGCATCGTCTGTGACGCGGCACACAACATCAGCAGTTCAAACTGAAAATACTGCTTCGTCAAGAAGACGCCGCACACCCAGCAAGCACAAGAACCTGCCCGGGCCACCCGGCGCAGCGCGTCTCTCAGCGGCACCTTCCAGCAGCCGGTCCCCGTCCCTCCGAGCACGGTCGAGGTCGTTCGCGCCGCTCAACTCCAACGGCAAACTTCAATGCCGAGCCAGCAGGTCCTGGTCGCGCACCCGCCGCTCAAGATCTCGGTCAACCCAACGAGCCCCCACGGCAAGCTGGCTTCGGTCGTCTAGCCTAGGCCCCGGAGAGCCACCCAAGATGGTGGCCTGGCAACATGACCCCCGCCGTCGCTGGCATCCAAACACACAGGTGAGCCAGATGGCCAAGGATAATTCCGCCTTGAGAGCCCGTATTTCGGCCCTGAAAGCCCGAATCTCTGCTCAGCAGTCCCCAGATGGCTAAATTAACTAGCTATACCTAATATAGGTAGACAGAGCCCTCGCCTCGCACGCATCCACACCGACATCAACAGCTGCATCACAAACACGGGAATCCTCCTCCGCCTCCGCTAGCACGGCACCACAGCCCCAAAGCTCAAAGAAGCGCAACGTAGCCACATCCACTGCCTCGCTGCCACACCGAAGCGGACATTGCCGCAGCTGTAACGGCGGCCATCTCCACCCTAGAAGCGAAGCTTGAGGCGCGTTTTAGCGCGATCAGTCAACTTATAAACACAAATATTAAGGAATTTCACGCGTTTCACACATATACTACACTCAAGAGCTCTGTGGAGGCAACACAAGCCAAACACAGCACACAGCTCACCACACTACAAGAAACAACGGCCACCAGCGAAAACTGCATCTTAGGAAATCCGTAAGAAGCCAACCACATACCTACAAAATTTTGCAATTTTATCACAAAATGTCAGATTTATAGCGGTTGCTTACGGTTGTTGTATTGACACTGTAGCGAAGAAGAGAGACGCTAGTGGATTCAGCGCTACTGGCTCTAAACGTAGTAGGGCGAGCGCTCTCGCTCAGCAACGAGTCTCGTGCTTGGAAGTTGTGACTGCCCTGCCCGTCGACGTTGCGCTGCTCCGATCTCTGCAAAATAAACACCTTTAGAACACCAATAATTTTAAGATTATTTCATTGCATCCTATTAAAGGCAAAACTGATCTCAACAAAATGCAAATATAGTCATTGGACAATTTTAGAGCTGGACTATTAAGATCTGCTCGGTTATTTGGACAACTGCAGCAGTGCCGCAAGTAAAACGGCTGGTGAAATTTTAACTGACGTTACATGAATATTTTGCGAACAAATACCACAAACATTTGTTTTTTCTGTGACGGAGCTTATGTTTTCTGCGAACATAGAGCAGCATGCCTTTTCATTAGCGCCTCTACAGACTGAATTCAGGTAAGGGTCCGAAAAGCATTACATAATTTGGTTTCCTAAAGTCAGCTTCGCTGCAATGCAGTAGTGTTAAACTGTGAAGCATATTAGTAGTGGAAAGGGCCACTGTCACAGGACATATAATATGTGTTGCCTAATTATACTTTTAATTTTTATTTTTATTTACACGATACTGCAGACCTTATTGGTCCAAGCAGGATGGGCAAAAATAAAACAGAATATTTGAAACGCCAAGAAACAATACTGCAAGTCAATAAAATACAGGGTTGGTCACTAACAGCAGACAGGCAGAAAATGGCAAACATGAATAGGATACAATTTATACAATGTTGGCAATGGCATTTACAAAATTTTCATTTTGAAACACATCTTCTGGCAATGAATTCCATTCCGTGATTGTTCGCGGGAAATATGAATATTTATATTGGTTTGCCCGAAAAAGTACGGGGCTAAGTTGAAATTATGTTTGTGTCGGGTTTTCCGTGTAACTGAGGGCGTGACGTAAGGGTCTGGAGAAATTCCAAGTTTTCTGTGAAGAAGTGAATGAAGAAAGCTTAATCGAGAAATTTTTCGTCTTATGTGGAGGGGCTGAATTTGGTTAGCTATCATTAGAGCAGATGGAGAGTCAGTACTTCGAAATTTGCTGTAGATGAAACGCGCTGCACGTCTCTGCACCTTTTCCTGTTCTGTAATGTCTTTTTTGGTATGTGGATCCCATACTATTTCTGCATATTCGAGTTTCGGCCTGATGAGAGATAGATATGCCAATTTCTTAACGTTGCTTGGTGTTCCTTTAAGTTTATGCCTCAAGAGGCCTAGGTTTCGTTTTGCAGATGACGTGATATAATTAATGTGGTTAGTCCAACTAACCTGGAAATTAATCATAACACCTAAGTACATGTGCACACCCACCGTCTCCTGTCAGTAAAAGCACCAGGACACCTATTAAGTGTACTAGCAGGCCTTCTGATCTACTTCGGACGTGGCTGTGACGATTTGAGCACTTGTTTCGACCACCTTGCAAGGATGTAGCCAATATTCTGGAAATAATTAACACATAAAAAACATGAACAGCATCAACTTCAGCCTGATAATCTAAATGTTGACACGTATACATGTTTATCTTTCACCGGTGGCCGCTTTCCACCGGCTAACAAATGTTAAATGTTATCGCTTGGCGCAGGACGCGCCTGCATCAGAAGTTTCTGGAACGTTATCGATGCTTCTTTTCGTTGCCTGTTTTCACCGTCGCTTATGTTATCTGATTGTGTGACCGACGCGAATTCTGTAGAACTTTCTGGAAGACACGCGGGCATCAGGGATTAATCTGGAACCTTCGATGACTCAGGTATAAAAGCCGACGCGTCTCGCCGCTGATCAGTTTTTCGACGATCGCCGACTGTGTTCGCCGCTATCGGTGTGCTTTGAGTGTAGCTTGCTTTTGTGGGCACAGGTTCGCCCAATAAACAACCAGTTTCGTCATAGACAGTTTTCCGACTGTTTACTTCAGCGTCACTACTACGTGAGAATATTACTTTCTTAGAGCTAGGGCCACACTTTTCTCCGCAGAACATGGGGCTTAAATCGCCACAATAACAGTATTGAATAACTGTACGCCAATACTGTACATGTCTCGATATTCGCAATGCGACAGGAGACGGCAGGTGCGTGCATGTGTCCTGTGATAACGGCCCCGTTTCACATGCTTCACCGCGTAACACGACTGTGGCGCGGGGAAACTGACTTTAGTGAACAGAATTATGCAACACTTCTTAGAGCCTTGCCCCAAGTCAACCAATTCTTTTTAAATAAACAATGTAAGTCTTGCGCAAACAAGAATTTTCAGTATTTCTTAACAAATTTTAGTGTTTTCTGTCTTAAACAGTAGTATGTTATTGCATTTTATGGTCGAAAATTTGTAATAGGCATGGTTGTATGGCTTTGTGTTTAAATATCCACTGGGGTATCTTAAGTGCCAAGTAGAACAAAAAGCAAGATGACATTCAACATTAAAAACTGAAATTTGGCCTAGTCAGCACCAACTAGCACGAACTAGTTCTTGTGTAAATATATTTTGACTATGAGGTGAAAAACCCGGTGTACCTAATGTTCAAGATAAAACCTATAAGAAAAAGTATTGTAACGCGATAAGAGCTTGAGAGACCGACGCGACGAGAAGGAGTCCAGAGAAGCACTAGAGATCCCGGAGAAAAGCATAGGTGCCGGTGGCTGCGGTCGTAACGGTCCTTTTGGCATAATTGTGAGTCGGATAGTCGCTCATGAGCTATCTGACGTCGCCGACTTCCTCCTTCATGACGTCATTCTTCGTCATGGTGCTCCTCGGCAACTGCTCACGGACCGAGGCCGCTACTTCTTGTCGAAAGTTGTCGATGACCTCCTTCGTTCCTGTTCTGTGGAGCACGAGCTCACTACTGCGTACCACCCGCAGACCAATGGGCTCACCGAAAGGCTGAACGGCATCCTAACCGATATGCTGTCGATGTACGTGTCTGACGATCATCGGGACTGGGACAGCACATTGCTATACGTCACGTTCGCGTACAACTCCTCCCGTCACGTACACCGCCGGGTTTTCGCCGTTTTACCTCCTGTATGGCCACCACCCTGCATTGCCTTTTGACACGCTCCTACGATGCTGCCGCGCGAGCCCATCTGGCACGTCAGATAGCTCATGAGCGACTATCGGACTCACAATTATGCCAAAAGGACCGTTACGATTGCAGCCACCGGCACCTCTGCTTTTCTCCGGGATCTCTTGTGATTCTCTGGACTCCTTCTCGTCGCGTCGGTCTTTCCGAAAAGCTCTTATCGCGTTACACCGGACCTTACAAGGTTTTACGGCAACTTAGTGACGTGAACTATGAAATCACCCCACTGAACAGTTCTTCACTATCTACCCTGCCATCTCGTGACGTCGTGCACGTATCCCGACTGAAGCCGTACTTTTCCGTCGCCTCCTCGTGTAACTAGTCTGCGCCGAGACGGCGCTCAACCCGCCGGGGCGGTTAGATATTACGGGCCGCCTCCTTGCATTAAGGAAGAAGACGACGATCGCCGGGAAACGCTGCGCGTGTTCAGCCATCTTGGCCATCTCTGCCAACAGTCCCTGTATATAAATACCGTCCCCCTTTTATCTATTCGACGCCCCGTCACAATATTGACGAAGCTTTATAGAATGAGAAATGCACAGGGTAAGAAAGTATGTGCTTTGTCTTTTAGTGCGGGTTTCTCGCAAGAGTGTAAATGTGGTTTGTAACGAGAGCCAATCCTGAATGCTGATAATCATAACGTTATTACATTACAGATACTCAATGTGGATCTAGCTTTGCTTCTTCCTCCGAGTTTAGCGTACGTGTCTCGCCAAGTAAGCGCAGCGGGGGCTCTCTCATACAGCTTTACAACGGATAGGGAAAACATGAGCATTTACGAGGGCAAAGGACTCCTGACAGGTAGACTTAGCGGAATTTCTGCACTTCCGTGATGGGGCTTTTAATAGCTCATGCAATTGAGAGATGTTCAAGCATTAAACACGTTAATACTTCTTTGTATATACGCCTGTGCGCACAATGCTTCCGTCACAAGTCACAAAACATTGCATTAGCCTGGAAGTCATTATTGCAGTCACGTAATTTCCCATGAAACCTTGTGAATTTGCATTTAAACAGGAGGGTAAAACAATTATACAAGTTGGAAATCAAAATGAAGCAGCTCTCATGCATTGTGGGAATGAATGTTATGGGAAACATTTCCCTGGTAACTGGCTACCCAGCATTGCTATGGCTAACGTGAAGCGTTACCAAGCGGACCAACATGTTTGTGTACAATGAACAACAATGTGTGTAACGACAGCAACAAAACGGCAGCGACCACGATCGTGTGACACCGATGGCACGATTTGACGTGAGCTTACGACATGCTGATTGTTTGGTTCTACACATGTACTGGACGAGCATACGCAAGAGAAGCATGGATTGTGAAGTCATCAGTGACTATGTGTTATACAATCGTACGTACCTATGGCTTCATGGGTTTTTCAGCTAAAAGCAGTTCTTTAGAAACCCGTATGTGTTTCTCGGAAAGAAAGCTTCATAGTAGAAAAAAATTATCCTGGTCCGGGGATCGAACCTGGGACATTGTGCTAAAGTCAGGTTGATGAAAATTTTCCTTTTGTGAACCCTGTTACACCTTGCGGGCTTCCGCAGAAATTATTGGCCAATACCTGAGCTTAGGAGCAGGGAAATGGTAGATGGCCCTGACTTCGACAGCCTCGATGTAGTCGGATAGCGTAAAAGAGTTTATTACGGCGATAGTCTTATAATGTCTCATGGTGAGGTCTCCGTTTCAAAGCAGTTTCAAAACCGCGTCGTCCACACGAAATGGTCCTCTTAGGATAAGGGGCGATAATGCGCACAAAACCGCGATTAAGGCTGGAAGAATGATTAAGCACGTGAACTGAAGTGACAATGGATATACAGCGGGGTGAATTAAAGGGGTTTAGTTGAGTGATAGGAGTCAAACGAAAGGTTATGATGAGATAGAGTAAGCTAAGATAATGAAGAGTAAATGAGGGTGAATTCAGAGTGAATGAAGGTGACTCAAGTAGTGATTGGGTGAATCAAGAGTGATAAAAATTGGAAATTTGGAGTAATAGAGCAAACCAAGTGTGATGGAAGTAAAACCGAGAAGACAGAGTGAATGAAGGTGAACCAAACAGTGATAGGGTGAATCAAAAGAATGAAAAAGAATGAATCAAAGTGTGAGTTAAAAGTGAATGAAGGGGTTATGGAGAAGGGAGTGACTTGATAAAATATGTGAGATGTTAAGGTGAAAGTGAGAGTGACTCAGCAAAAAAAGTTCGGAGTCGCAGTTCGAGTTCGGTGAACCATAGGAAGGGCGACTTGCATAAAATATGACGACTCGCAAAAATGACTAAATTGTGCTTTCAGGGTGATGATATCGCAGCGAAATAAGGGCGGGGTCACGGTCCGAGTTTGCTGAATAAAGGATGATTTGCAAAAATGACTATAAAATATGGGTTCAGTGACGATGACTCAGCAAAAAAAGGCCGAGTCACGGTTTTAGTTTAGTGAAATAAGGACTTCAGTTAACGGCACAGGGGCTTTTGCCTTCAAGATGTCTCAGTTGTAAAATAAGGGTCTCCTAGTAATTTTTGGCAACTTGCCTACTTATAAAGCCACATGCTATTAAAATGAAATAAATTATAGGTTTTGCATGCCAAAACTACCATCGAATTATGGGCACTTAGAGCACGTAGAGCACTTTTACATTTCAACCCCAACGAAATGCGGCTGGGATTATCCCTGCAGTGAAAAGGATGTTTCACGTTTGTCAACATGGCTTTAAGCAGTTCTGGTTAACACTCCCAGGGCTAATCGTGCATACATATGCAAATATACAAGAAAGTGGACAGGACGTTTGCTAAGGTAGCTTAATGGTAAAGCACATGCACGCCTATAATGTGGAAGATGGGGGTCTGACTCCAAGCTGTGGCACTTCAATTTTCTTTATTATTTATACATTAAAATTAATAACAATTACTTTCTTATATGCTCTCTGACTTCATTCTCCATTTTTTTCATGAAGTTGTAACTAATCGAACATTGAGCTTGATGATCCCTTATTGTTCTCGGTTCTTTTGGCTGTTGCATGGAAAGGGGCACCGTACCCTACAGCTCACAATATCAAAAATGTTGCACATTGTTTAGGGGCACAAACGCAAACATAAAAAGTTGCAGTGGCTTAGCTCGGCTATGCCAGGATATACGTAGCGTTAGCAAAGGTTCAGCTTATTATTCTTAGCTTTCCTGGTTGTCTAGATTGTCAAGGATTAGCTTGATTGTCAAGCTTACTGCTGCTCCAATGACACACACGCGGTATACGTATTATGTGGCACATGTATTCATTCCTCCTACGCTCAACCGCTAATTTCCAGGCAACTACGAGATCCGATGAGTCAAGCTTCTCCGTTCTTCGGCGCTGTTGAGCAGCATTTGCGCTCTCCTTCTTAATGGCTATACCACACTGGCAAACGCCAGTCAGAAGCGCAGCGGCTCCAGCGCAGTGTCAGACGGCGACTGCACAGCGAGCGCGCGCCGGCGCCAGTGCGTCTACCACGGCTACGACGTCACTCCTCTGGAATGCGCAGACCGGCGGCGGCGGAGTGCGCGAGAGGTGCCGGCTCCGGTGGCTCCGGTGCGCAAGCCGTGTGACATCACTGATCCTTGCGCATGCGCAGCACAGCTCTTGATGTGCCGCGCGAAACGGGCTTGGCTAGGCCAGTGTAGCTAACGCTACAAAAAGGAAGGACACATACAAAGTGTGAACTACCAACTGATTTGTTGATTCAAAGGATGGAACGTAGGGAGAAAATTTTGTGCACATGCAACACACTGATATTGTGACAGTGCTGGTTTATGGGGCTAATATGTTGGGTGTGGGATAAACGACTGGGGCGCCATCCTATAAGTTGGCCTCAAACAAGTGCACCTTTGTGAAATATCAGGTAATTAAAGTATTACTAGCACGTGTAATATCTTTCTGATAAAATATGCCACCAGGAGCTCACGCGCTCCCCAAGATCATAACACACAAGAAGCATGGTTCACATTAGCAGGCCTTCCAAAGTGTGCTAAGATGCATACCATCAAATTGATTTGATTTGTTTGAGTGATTCATAATATGGCCTTTCAAACACTAGTCCCTCTGGCACACATAGGACTTGCCACAGCTGAAAGAGATCACGTGGGTAAGCCCCACAGCACAACACACGAAGTGCTTGGCATGGTTCTTCATGCATCCTTGTCTCTCAGTACTCGTGGTACAAATACACAATGGGGCTAATCTGTTGGGTGTGGGAGAAACGACTGGGGCGCCACATCTAGCAGCCAAGTTCTTCAATTTGTAGCTAATTCTGTGCACATATGGCACAAACTCAGGTCTAGTGATGTCTGTTCCGTTAACGCCTGATTGGTGAGTCCTAGTCAAGCTGCTCTTCACCTTTAAAAGAACGGATTCAGTCATAGCATGCATGAAAAATTGAGTGAAGCTGGTTTTTAAACGCCTGTTCATTTTATGAAATAACATAATTACCCCCAATAAGGCAAATTGCCAATAAACCATCGTATGCGGTTTTAGGGCATCAAGGCAGCCGAATTCAGGGCCCTCGAGCAGTTGCCTGCGCATGTATTACATGACACCTGCAGTTAAAATAATCTTCTACGTCTACTGCCATGGCTGTGAGTGGTACTGGCTAACCCCCAGGGCTGCTATTCTGCACACACACAAATACTTATAGTGGAGGGCAGGGTGAGGGCCACAGTAGCTGAACAGGTAAAGCACCCCATGCCTAAAGATGTGGATTCAGCTCCCACCTACAGGAAGTTGTCTTTTCGTCCACTTTCATTTGTCATTTTCAAAATATTTATAAATTACAAATAATCACAATCTGAGTTCATTGTCTGTTTTAATCATCTGGTCAAAAGAATCATGGCTCAACTTGATACAGGCTACTTCAACTTACAAGATAAGAACGGCTGAGGAGTCCAAAGGAAGTGACCTGCTGGACAATTGCGGATAATGTTCAGAATCAGTTTTAAAAAAATCGAAAGTTTTCACCTAAATGCATAGCACAGAAATTGACTTTTTGTAAAGGTACCTAGGGTAAATACTCACTAGCGTGAAAGTTATAGCAAAGTGTGCCCCAATTGCTGAAAATAATTGCAAACACATGGTACCTTCTCAATCTAGTATACCATCCTCACAGTGAAGCTTGCCGGCGAGCATCGGGACACATGTCGCAGCAGAAGCCAAACTATGGGACGGATGGCGTATAGGCCCCCTTTCAGCCAGCACAGTTCACGGCTTTGAGAATGGTCGGGGCACAGCATGGTATTGGCGTGTTCAATAAAAGAATGAACCTTTTTGAAATACGGGAGCTGACGCTTATGCTTTCGATTCTGCATTGTGATTCTCGTTAAGTTGTCAATCCTCAAATCAACGGCCTTACAAAGGTGTTTGACACTAACGTATCTTAGGAGACCCTCACCCAATGCATGACGCAACGCTTTACAAGCACCGTCGCGGATCCTTTCCGTCAGTTCATTCATTGTCAGCTAAAACCGGGCCAGAACCTGAAGGACTACTACAATGAAAAAAATGTGTCTGGGACGCATTGCGGACCTAAAGGACGCGCACCTTATATAAGGACTCATCGACGTCCTTCCCGCCTATATGGAGATGGCTCTTGCTGGGCTTAACCCGTCTACACCAGCGACGTGGCTTTCAGCTGTGCAACGAGTAAAGTCAACTATGCAGCGAGTTAAATTACAGCGCGTTCTATCAGGTCGAAACATGCAGATCAACGCAGCAAGCGGCAGCGCCCATCAGCGTCCACCTAATACGCTGATACGAGCACCCGCGTCCGATTGCAGACACTGCTCAATTTATGGTTTACCCCAACAGATGCATTCGCACAATGAATGTCCACAACGCGCAAGCATTTCTGCCCTCGCTAGCAATCAGGGAAACGAGGAGGGCGACCCAACGCTCTGGTAATTCAATTTGATGCACTCATTAACGGGTACCCTGTCAGCGCTACTCATGATGCGGGAGCCATGATTACCTGTATCAGCGAAGCAGTTTTGGCGGCTCTTCACCTACAAATAATGAGAGGTTCACGTATCAATGTTCAACAAGTTACACCATCTACTAAAACTTTGGGTCGCGTCAATCTAAAGATACAGATTGGAAAAATCACAAAGGAAATTCAGGCACATGTTCTACAAGGCATGAAGAACAACCTACTTTTGGCTTGGACAGTGCCTGCCTCTGTAACTTGTCTCTGGATCTTGATACCCTGACTCTACGCCAAGGGAGGGACATCCTCCACCCTCGCCCTAAAAACCATTCCACGGCTAACATGGACGCTTGTTTGCAGGAAGTTGAAGTTCGTGATTTTGTGCATCTAAATGAAACTCAGAGGATGGCATTGAAGCAGCTTGTCCATAAGTACGGAGGACATTTTTTTCCAATCACAGACTGAAATTGGGTGCATCACTAGCGAAACGCATCACATTCCTCTCACCAACAATGTTCCTATCCGCAGGGCTCCCTATCGATGCTCAGAAGCCGATAGCGTCGAAATGCACAGACAAATCAATGACCTTGTCACGCAAGGCGTTATACCACTGTCTACGTCACCGTACGCTGCGCCGGCGCTTCTGGCCGAGGAAAAAGGAGAAGGATGCACGCGTTTCTGCATAGAATACCGCAAGCTAAACGCAGTGACGGTCCCCTACTATCCACCCATCCCTCGCATCGACGACATTCTTGACTCTGGGAAAATCGACGTACTTCTCGATGTTAGACATACCGTCAGGTTACTGGCACGTGAGGATGCATGCGGAAGACATCCCGAAAGCGGCCTTTGTCACACGTACCGGTCACTACGAATGGCTTGTCATGCTTTTGATCTCTGGAACGCTCCAGCCACTTTTGAACGGGCTCTCAAGTCCATCTTGACTAAGCATCACCTGACGCACGTCACGAACTACTTCGATGACATTGTCGTATATTCTGACACGTTCCCATACTATTTGAAGCATCTAGATGCCGTAATAAACGCTTTTAGAAGCGAATGCGTTAAAATCAAATTGAGGAAATGTCAGTTCGCACAAACTTCCATTGAGTACCTGGGACACAGGGTTTCAAATGGCACAGTCACTCCGAAACAATGCAACGTGGAGGCTATCCTGCGGTTTCCCACGCCATCACGCCTTAAAGAGTTACAGCGTTTTCTCGGCACCGTCAATGTTTACCGTCGGTAGATCGCCCGCTTCAGTGAAATTGCTCATCCACTGACACGCCTACTCAGCAAACACACCACCTGGAACTGGGACCCTGACTGTGAACTGGCTTTCACTCAGCTTAAGAAAAGTGTAACAAAAGAACCCATCCTTGCCAACTACGATTCCACCAAACCTTGTGTGCTCTACTGCGACGCGTCCAACAAAGGTATGGGTGCCATCTTAAAGCAGGCTGATGATGAAGGTCGAGAGCATCCTGTTGCATACCATTCACGCAAGCTGCTAAAGCATGAAATCAATTACGCCATCACAGAACTTGAATGTTAATGCAATTATTGATGCCATGGATGAATGGCATTGTTATCTACATGGAAAACCTTTCACTGTGATCACCGATCACGTGGCCTTGCAATAGCTTAAGAACATCAAAAATCCTCGAGGCCGTCTGTTCCGATGGTCCTTAAAGCTCTCCATGTACGACGTAAACATCAAACACCAAAAGGGCATTAACAACATCGAAGCCGATGCACTGTCTAGAAACCCTATTTTCAGCTCCTATCTGCTGAACAACTGCGAGAGAGAGAGAATAAACTTTAATCGAAAGAGCACGCGAGCGTAGGTAGCTCCTCCGCAATCTGCAGTGGGTGGTCCCCTCAGTCCAGGAGTCCAGCGACCTTAGCTGCCCTTCTCGCTCGGTTGACCAGGTTGAGCTGGTCCGTCGAGTCGGATCTGGACAGCGCTGCCTCCCATTGCCGTGTGGTGGGGTGTGTTATGGGTGTGAGCTGTGGTGTGTTTGCGCAAGCCCATATCTAGTGGTAAAGCGTTGCACATTGATCGCAGTGTGGACATTTATAGGAATACAGCGCAGGGTGTATGGCGTGGTAAAGGCTCAAATGTGGATATGTGTTTGTTTGGAGTTTTCGCGATATTACGGCTTCCTGTCGCGTCAGAGCATTCTGTGGTGGGGGTAGTGTCCTTCGTGAAAGGCGATAGTGTTGTAGGATGTGCGTGTAGGTTAATGGTATGGGCTCTGGTTGGAACTGCTCGGCGCGGTCATCTCGCGGCTCCCGGTGTGCATGCGCTCGGGCGTAGGCGTGTGCCTGCTGATTGCTGCGTAAGGACTCATGCCCGGAGTCCACACGATTTGTATGTATGGTGACAGCTGGTGCGCTCCATTCAGAATGAGTTGTGTGGCCCTGGAAATTTTGGCCCTGGAATAATTTCTGCATGCCGTCTGAGAGTCCGTCATAACTATGACGCAATCCCAGTGCGGTCTCGTCGTGATGGCTAACGCTATCGCTAGTTCCTCTGCCTGCGCAGCGCTCACTCTGTTACATTTACTGCGAGAACACCACTATGACAAACCGCCTTGCATGCATACCATTGAGAACGGAATGACCATAGTAACACGCAGAGGGATACGGAAAGTGTGCGTTCCTTTTGCTCTCCGGTCTTCTCTTTTTCGGAAGGCTCATGACGCTTTCGGTCATGTCGGAGTAAAGAAGACATTGCTACTTCTCTCTCCACAATATTATTGGCCTGACATTGCCACCGACGTTTCGGAATACGTTCGAAACTGCGATACTTGCCAGCGCTGCAAGAAGACGAAAACCAAGCGTTTTGGTCTCTTAGAGTCATTACAACCCGTGGATCAACCATTTGATCTTCTGGCCATGGACACTATCGGAGGTTTTGCCAACTACGGGTCCTCCAAAAAATTCATTCACTTGGCCGTTGACCACGCCACCCGCTATGTGTGTGCTTTTGCACACAGAAATGAGACCTGCTACACTTACATTACCTGCCTGAAGAGTACTTTTATTGCTGGAAAGCCTCGGAAAGCCTCGCATTACACAGATTTGGGCCCCTTTACAGCCATGTTACATGCTTGACTTCATGAAACATTGTTACCTGAGTGCTGCAGTGTGCTTGACACTCTTTGTCCAGAACTGGTCCTTGCGCCGTAACAGTCCAATAATCAATCAATGAATCAATCAATAAAGCTCGGAGCAACAACCTACCACGCTAGAACATGCCGTTAGAAGGAACTGCACAGTACTTCCGATGCCCTCACTGCTTAGATCCGCGTCGGAGCGTCGTTATAGATTTACATGTAAAGGTGCCTATCATATTACAACACTTTTACTACTGTTAGGGCACTGGGAGGATTGACAGATTGAGAGCTCTTTACTACTGTGGACGTGGGCGGCAAAAACATCTCAATACTTGTTTTACTAAACCTACATTTTACCGTAGCACCAGGTAGAATGCAATGATTGTACATTTTTCTTTTCAACGAAAGTGGTAAGCTCCCAGTCAGGATATGGCAATGCCTGCAGTATGCACTCCAACCAAATTTTATTCTTCTGTAAATTTCCTACTCATGATCAGGGTCCTTTGCGAGTAATTGACCTAGATAAACATACTCCTTTGCACACTCTAGAGCTGACTGACGATCCTGAATTCTTGTTTCGTTGCAAATGCGAAAGCATTGGAAAGCATCGGATATTAATGCGAAAGCAATAATATATCCAAATGAAGGCCGCTGAGCTGTCCTATGACTGTTGCGCTGCGAATAATGTTTTCGAGTTTTGCTGCGTGGTATTTTATGGAGTTTTGCTATTAAATAGGTGCGGGTTCCTTTAATGCGTAAGCATTCTTGGGCGAGCACCCCAGCCCCATCACGCGAGAAGGCTGCACAATAAGCATAATTTGTGAAGATGTTTAATTGTTATAATAGTGTAGATGTAGATGATTGATAGCTTTATAAGCGATAAGTAACAATGGGAACGCAAATGTTTGTAGAGAATGCCCACAGAGATACAGTAGGGCTCCATAGAAAACGCATAGGGAAGATTAAAGTAGTGCTAGCCCAGCTGAAATTTGGGGGCCAACTTAAATTGGGGGTGGGCCAACATGAAATTTGTGGGCAGGCCAACTTGAAGTTTGGGGGTGGAGCAACTCAAAATTAACGGTGGGGGATGGACAAACAGAAATTAGGGGTTGGGTAACTGTGATGAAATGATGATGTAGTAATGATGTTAGATTGGTGATGAAATTGTAATGAGGTTTGGGCCCAGGACCACTCACCAAGGAACGCAATCGACCACTCGAGTGCACACAAACACAGAATATATATTAACAGCACAAAAACGTACAGACTTCACGATGGACATGTAATTAGGTTATGCTAACGCATGCAGTCCCGAAGCTGCTACTATAGTGCCCTGTCATATAGTATAAAGTCTCTCGCCGTGCATTCCCTTTGCGTGAAGTGCGTTGACGCGTAGGGGCCGATGTCGGTCCCGAAGGGTCGGCTGACGGTTGGACGACGTCACCATGGGCTTACCCACGGTATCATGGGATCTGCAGCTGCAGCAGCGACGGTAGCAGACACAGCCATGGTAGCTGTGCAACAGCTCTCGCTACTGCTCTCGTCTCCGGCAGCAGGCTGGTCGTGGCAGTGGCTCGGGAAAGCGACCACCTCGACTGGCTCCCTGGACCGGTTGTCCAGCAGGAACAAAGGCCCTTCAGGCTCCCTGGACCGGTTGCCCCGCTCGCCTGGCTCTCTTGAACGGTTGCCCCGCTCGCCTAGCTGGCTCTCTGGACCGCGGTTGCCCCGCTCACCTGGCTCCCTGGACCGGTTGCCCAGCAGGAACGCAGGTCACTGGCATCCGAGAACCCGTTCGCCTGGCTCCCTGGACCGGTTGCCCAGCAGGAACACAGGTCCTTTGCGTCCGACGACGGCGTAGTGGGCGATCTGGGTTCTCTGGACCGGGCGTCCAGCGAGAACCGGCTGGCCTTCAACGCCGAGCAGCTCAGAACACTTGCACGCACCACGCGCCACGCGCCACACGATCACACCACTTCGTCATCGCCCCCGCACGGCGAACACGGCAATGTCTTTTTGTTTTTCGCGCGCTTCCGTCAATATCATGACAACCCCCGGTTTTAAGAAAGTTGTTTACAACTTTTCTAATGGGGAAGAAAGCGGAAAACAAAGGCCAACGTGTTGCGCGGAGGTACACTTTGACGAGTTCACTACATATACAACTGTTGTTTTAAAAGTAAAATCGGCAATTGTCTTCTTATCCTTTAGCACTCCAAAGGTTAAAAATTTTAACTCTATGGTAGTATACACTTGTTCATTCAGCGATTCAAGCACGGCTCAGGTAATCCGCTCCGACGTTATCCTACTCTTTGCCATGTTGAGTTCTTGTAGAATGCGACCATTGCCGAGCTTATTGAAAATGCTGAACGCTTGCTCTTGAGCCGGTCCCCACGCGAGACTGTTGTTTGGTCCTTTCCGTGTGAGGTCTGTCAAAGGCTTGGTGATCGATCTCTGTTATGGCAGAGACCTGCTGCACTTGTAAAGGTTCGCGTTCCTCATATTTCTTGAGCATATTGATGTGGAATATTTTTGTTTTTCCACTTATGTTCAAAACATAGTCGACCTCGTTCTTCCGTTCGATGACCTCAAATGGACCCTTCCATTGCATTAGCAATTTGTTGGAATCAGTCGGCAGTAGAAGTAGCACTTTATCCTCAACGTTTAACTTGCGAGGACGGCTCTTCCGGTCAAAGTAGGTTTTTTTGCTTTGCGCGTGCCTTCTCCAACTCGTCATGGGCGAGTTTGCATGTCTCCTCAAGGCGATTTCGAAGATCGACAAGATAGGTGTAGGTTGTACGAGTTTCGCCGTCGATATCCTCATTGCTCCACAGCTCCTTGAGCACCGTCAGTGGTCCTCGTGCGTGTCGACCATAAATCAATTGAAAAGGCGAGAAGCCCAGGCTTGCTTGCGGCACCTCTCTGTAGGCGAATAGCAGTGGAGCAAGGTATCTGTCCCATGATCGAGGTTTGTCCTGGCACATCCTCTTCAGCATGGTCTTCAGGGTCCCGTTGAACTTCTCAACGAGCCCATTCGCCATGGCATGATAGGGAGTCGTTCGAAGAAACCTGATGGCAAGTAGACGGCCCACCTCTTCCATGAGTTCCGCTGTGAAGCTTGTTCCTTGGTCGCTTACGATCTCTTTGGGTAGACCAATGCGAGAGAAAATATCAATCATTCCCTCTGCCACGTGCACAGCATCAATGGCAGGGAGAGCAATGGCATCCGCATATCGGGTGGCAAAATCTATGAGGGTGAGAATATAACGGTTTCCACGGTCCGATTTCGGTGAAAAAGGACCGATTAAATCGACCGCAACGCGCTCAAAAGGTGTACGTATTATAGGCATGTTGCCCAGCGGCGCAACACCTATTTTGCCTTTTGGTGTTGTTCGCTGGCACTTATCGCAGGACTTGACAAAACGTTTCACGTCGCCATGCAGATCCGGCCAGTAAAAATCCGCCAAGACTCGATCTGTCGTGCGCCGAATGCCTTGATGGCCGGCCATAAGACCTTCGTGTGCGACTTCAAGTATAGGTCTTCTAAACATCTTCGGCACGACGAGCTGGTTAAATGTTCTGCCGGTAGCAAGACAGTACTGTCGGTAGAGAAGCCCACCTTTTTCAAGGAACGAGTAGCAGTGGCCTTTTGGTGACTTGAACTTTCTGTTGACTTTAGTAAACAGAGATTTCAGCGTTTTGTCCGTGTGCTGTTCCTCTGCAAATTGTTCTTTGGTAACGTCGCACCACTTTATTTTTGGTACACGCAATGGAGTCGTCTTATCCTCTTGTGGCTTGACCATGGCGGAAACATAGTGAGGGTGCTCCACAGGTACCAATTGCACACTCGAGTTCAGCGACGCAGTGTCTCTTTGGTCGGCTGCAACATGCTTCCAGTTAATATCTGGCTCCTGAGGTCCTCTGATACCCGGTAGGTTTCCGAGCAGAAGATAGTAAAGTGGCTTGTCCATACATAAGGCTGTGATTTCTCCAGTAAAGTACGGTGTATTTACGTGGAGTTTGGCCTCAAGTACATCAATTACAGAACCATCAATAAGCAGGACTCTGCTACTCTTTCCGGTCAAATGCTGATCGGGAACTAAATCTCTTCGGATAATTGCAGTATTGCTGCCCGTATCACGAAGAACTCTAATTGTTCGACCGAGCACTTGCCCTTCAACTAGTGGCATTCCTTCCACCAGAAAAATGGGTTTTCTTTGATCCGGTTTCTTATCAAAAAGTGTCACGATTTTTCCCTTTCTTGTGTTTTCCAGCTGGGTGACAAAAAAGAAAAATCATCGCGGTTCTCGTTGACCACGCAGGCTGAACTTTTCTCTTTATGCGCCTTCGTGCTCCAGCAGTCGTCGCTCTTGTGACCAACCTTCCCACAGAACTTGCACTTCGTCACTTCTTTAGCTGGGTTGCGACATTCATGAGTTTGATGCCCAAGGCGCTTGCAAAGCATACACCTTGGAGGTGGTTTTCTCGGAGCGTCGGTGGGATTCCTAGTGACGTCTTTTGCGTCCTCCGGAACCTTCCCGAGATTCGATAGGTGCTGAGCTTCAATGAACCGATCAGCCGCATCAGCTCGCTCTTGGAGTGACTTGCATTCTCGTTCTTTCAGGAATATAGTAAGCTTCGGATGGCAACACCGGATAAACTGTTCGGCGATCATGTGGTCTCGAAGGCTGTCGAACGTTCTGCACACGTTAGCCATGTCAATCCAGTGGTCGAAGTACCCTGAAAGCCTAGCAGCTAACTGTCTCCCGGTTTCTCCATCCTCTGCCCTTGCCTTGTGAAATTTCTCCTGGTAACCTTGCGCAGTGAATCGAAACCTCTGCAGCAAAGCTTTCTTTACTTTCTCGTAGTTTAATGAATCAGCGGCAGTCATTCGGCCAAAAACTGTTAGCGCTTCACCACTCAAACACATGCTCACAGCTAATGCCCACTTCTCTTGTGGCCAATCTTGTCCTGTTGCCACGCGCTCGAACCTTTGCAAGTACGCATGCAAATCGTCGTGGCGCTCATCAAACAACGGAAGCAACTTTTGCGGATTGAGAACAGAAGAGGCGGCACTCGGAAGAGACATCGAATCAGTATTGATTCGTGCGGATTCACTTTGAGCTCCTTCTTGGAGCTTCAATTTGAGCTCAAGAATTTGTCGAGTTCTTTCGTCGGCTTCCTTACTTGCTTCTCTCTCCGCAGCTCGTTCCGCTCTTTGTGTTGCCTGTTCATTCTCAATCCTCGTACGCAATTCCACACCGGACAATCCTAGCTGTGATCCAATAGTGGCTAATCTTGCGGTATCCATCGTTTATCTTTCTGTGAGCGTGCACTCGAGGGAGGATAATTTCCTTCGATGATTTTACGAGCGGTATCCTGGCAGGCTCGCCAGATTGTGATGAAATGATGATGTAGTAATGATGTTAGATTGGTGATGAAAATGTAATGAGGTTTGGGCCCAGGACCACTCACCAAGGAACGCAATCGACCA
The DNA here is from genome assembly GCF_013339745.2 of Dermacentor silvarum. Taxonomy (NCBI): domain Eukaryota; kingdom Metazoa; phylum Arthropoda; class Arachnida; order Ixodida; family Ixodidae; genus Dermacentor; species Dermacentor silvarum. The sequence goes on from NC_051156.1 coordinate 55,798,341, forward strand.
CTCGAGTGCACACAAACACAGAATATATATTAACAGCACAAAAACGTACAGACTTCACGATGGACATGTAATTCGGTTATGCTAACGCATGCAGTCCCGAAGCTGCTACTATAGAGTGTCCTGTCATATAGTATAAAGTCTCTCGCCGTGCATTCCCTTTGCGTGAAGTGCGTTGACGCGTAGAGGCCGATGTCGGTCCTGAAGGGTCGGCTGACGGTGGGACGACGTCACCATGGGCTTACCCACGGTATCATGGGATCTGCAGCTGCAGCAGCGACGGTAGCAGACACAGCCATGGTAGCTGTGCAACAGCTCTCGCTACTGCTCTCGTCTCCGGCCAGCAGGCTGGTCGTGGCAGTGGCTCCGGAAAGCGACCACCTCGCCTGGCTCCCTGGACCGGTGTTCCAGCAGGAACACGGCCCTTCAGGCTCCCTGGACCGGTTGCCCCGCTCGCCTGGCTCTCTTGAACGGTTGCCCCGCTCGCCTGGCTCTCTGGACCGCGGTTGCCCCGCTCACCTGGCTCCCTGGACCGGTTGCCCAGCAGGAACGCAGGTCACTGGCATCCGAGAACCCGTTCGCCTGGCTCCCTGGACCGGTTGCCCAGCAGGAACACAGGTCCTTTGCGTCCGACGACGGCGTAGTGGGCGATCTGGGTTCTCTGGACCGGGCGTCCAGCGAGAACCGGCTGGCCTTCAACGCGAGCA
>NC_051156.1:55799144-55845617 GCF_013339745.2 Dermacentor silvarum
AGGCCGTGGCGACCACAAGTGCCTATTTATATCAGAGGCTCCGGCAACAGTCACCAACGCCGCACGCATTTTGAGCGAACGCGGGCAAAACGCCGACGGCGTCGACAACAGTTCTGCGTGTTGCCGGTGCTGCTGCATGTCCAAGTTTATACAGCTGATAAAGCTAATATCATTACTCCGTATAGCTCTCTACAAATTACTATCGCAATTGATGCTTCGCCTTTCAGGTGAAACTGCGACAACTTTTTTTCTAGCAGTGGTAGGTGTCCACGCCGCAACGCGTCCACACGCGACGCGGTCTCCGCGGCTGACGCCGTACGCGCCCAAGCGCGATGCGGCGCGTGCGGACGCTTTCCTGCGCGTACGTCTGGTTGGGGCTTAAGACGAAGTACGCACACCTACCGGCAATGAGCGTACTTTGTCCACATCGCAAATCGCTGTCAAGATACGGCACCCGTGCGGACGCCCCATAAGCAGCAGCAGCCGGAGTAGAAGCCCCCCCCCCCCCTCCCTCGCCTCCCGCTCGTGCCTCGCGCGCGCGATTAAGCCGTGATCGTTGGCTGACACTCGCAAGATTTCACACACACATACAGCGTACGGCGCGCGGCGACGTTATCGTGTTTAGAGTTTATACGGAACATCACGGCGACGGTGACGGCAGAAATGCGCTTGGAGCGTCCATCTAATTGCTATCCCAATAAAATAGTGAATTGGGGTTTCATTTCTCTTACATTCGTAATGGGCAAAGGGCATAACAGAAAGTTCAGGGGCTTATGTATTCTGACAACATAGTGCTACTAGCGGACAATGCAATATATTTACAGAGACTCCCAAATGCGTGTGAGAATGAAACGAGAAATCTCGGTCCTAAGTTTAGCATGGAGAAATCTGGATTTACGATCTTTATTGAAGAGATGTGTAATCATATGGTATCAATTAACATCAAGTCATTGTCAAACAATATAAATACCTTGATGTCTACATAAACGAAGGGAAGACCTACTCAAACATATATCCGACCCGTACAATCTAAAAGTTGTCGCAGTTTCACCTGAAAGGCGAAGCATCAATTGCGATAGCAAGTTTGTAGAGAGCTATACGGAGTAATGATATTAGCTTTATCAGCTGTACAAACTTGGACATGCAGCAGCACCGGCAACACGTAAAACTGTTGTCGACGCCGTCGGCGTTTTGCCCGCGTTCGTTCAAAATGCGTGCGGCGTTGGTGACTGTTGCCGGAGCCTCTGATATAAATAGGCACTTTGTGCCGCAGCTAAACGTCGCCTCCCTTCCCTCCCCCCCCCTCCCCCACAGCCTCTCGCGCGTCAAAAGAAGGCGCGTTTGCTCTACATATATCGTGATTGTAAAGGAGGAAAGAGACGCCTACTTCTTCAGCCCTTAAGCCAGCACGGCGCAGAACGCGCGTTTGTTCTCCGCCGTGCGTTCACTCCCCGTGAAAGCGCGCGCCCCTCGCGCCCTTTCACTCGCACATACAGCGTTCGGCGCGCGGCGACGATTAGGGATCCCGGGCAACGAGGCAGCCGACACCCTGGCGAAGGACGCCCACCACACCACTGTGCCCCTCAGTCGGGCCGTGACGGAGGGCGACTTCACAGGACTGAGGCTGCGGCGACACCTGGCGACCCACCACCCAGACAAACGGGTGGCACTGGGATGCCCCCCACGACCACTCCCCCAGCGAGGCCTGGCTCGCAGGGAGACCTCGCTCCTTCTCCGGCTCCGCATCGGCTGCAGCTGGACGGCAGCACGCAGCTATCGACTGGGACGAGCGACGTCCCCGGCTTGCAGCTCCTGCGGGGAGCCGGAGACGATCGAACATCTCCTGCTGGCCTGCCCGGCGTACCTCCAGCAGCGGGGCCCACTCCTGCAGGAGTTCCGCCGCCTGGGCCTCCCCTCTGGCAAGGAGGAAGATCTCCTCTTCCCCGGCCGACACCACCTTTCTGCACTTCGAGGCGTCGTGGAGTTCCTTGACTCGTCAGGGCTCTCCGCACGCCTCTAAAGACATTTCTACAAGCGGGAAGGCCTCACGGCCTCCCACCCCACCCCGGGCCTGACCGGCCTGGCACAACACCCCTGCAGACTCTGCAGCACACCAAGGCCTTCCATCTCGGCCTGATACGTGCCGCCTATGCCTGCCGGTTTTGCTTCGCCCAGCCATGGTGACTCCACTCTATCTCTTCTTTCGCTCCCACTTACCCCTCCCCGTTGGCGCTGAGCCGTGCTCCCTCAAGGGCTGCAGAAGATAGCGCCAACCTTTCCCTTTCCCTCAAGAACCACTTATCTATCGGCGACGATTTCATCTCCATTGACGTCATACGGAACCTCACGGCGACGGCGACGCCGACGCCGACGGCAGAAATCTGCTTTTGAGTGTCCATATAATTGCTATCGCAATAAAACGAAGAGGAAGCGGAATGTAACAATGATAACACACATTGTACTTTCGGGCTACAATGAATATGAGAGGTTGCGAGGAATCCAGAAAGGGGGTGTAACCGTGCAAGCGCTAACACCGCTGAATGTCTTCATGTGCTTAAAATCTGACATCTTGAGGTGGTTGGAAGTTAACCAAAAATTGGTAGGCCGCGTAGTCTGGGGGGCGGTCGGTAAGAGCCCCAAGGCGGCGGTCCAGAGGGATATGGGTTGGGTATCTTTTGAAACCAGAGATGCGCAGAGCGAATTTAGTTGTGAGGAAAGACTCAGAAGCACGGATGAAAATGTCGCAGTTTCACCCGAAAGGTGAAGCATCAATTGCGATAGCAAATTAGCAGAGAGCTATACGGAGTAGGATAGTAGTTTTATCAGCTGTATAAACTTGGACATGCAGCAGCACCAGCAGCACGCAGAACTGTTGTCGACGCCGGCGGCGTTTTGCCCACGTTCGCACCGAACGCACGCGGCGTTGGTGACTGTTGCCGGTGCCTCCGGGGGCAGCGCGGATATTTTCGATGAGATGACAATGGGACACTCGTCGAGTTGCGTCGGAATTGTTATCCACCTTCTCGCCTCGCAACGTTTTATATAAATACGCATTTGGTGCCGCAGCTTAACGTCGCCTCCCCTCCCTCCCTCCCTCCCGTCCCCCCATGGCCCTTCGCGCGACGGAAAAAGTCGCGTTTGCTCTCTATATGGTGATTGTAAAGGAGGAAACATACTCTTAATTCTGCAGCCTCTCTGGGAGCACGGCGCAGAACGCGCGTTTGCTCTCCGACGTGCGCTCGCTCCTCGTGAAAGCGCGCGTCCTGAGCGCCCTTTCACTCGCACATACAGCGTCCTGAGCGCGGCGACGATTTCATCGCCATTGACGTCATACGGAACATCACGGCGCCGACGACGCCGACGGCAGAAATCCCCTTTGGAGGGTCCATATAATTGCTATCGCAATAATAAAAGGGCGGCTCAAGTGCATAGCGATGTGTATCTTAAAAATGTGGACACAGAATCGAATAAGATCTGAAGAAAGCTTCAGATCTAACATAACGAAACCATCCGCTTCCCGAATTTGCAGGTTGTGAAAATGGCTTCTTCTCGAGTTGTGCAAGTCCATTTGATTTCGCCAAGCCTGGAGTGCTAATGCGTCTGTATTCGCCGTACTCGTTCGGTCGACGTTTTCGCATGGCCCGGCGGCAAATAGCTCCGACGACGATTTATCATCAACCTCACGTAACGGCATCGTTTTTATCGTGGAACTGCAGCAGGAGGAGGCATACGTGACGCATGGCAGTGCTGGCGCTGCTACTGGTAGTAGTCGCGTTCTATTTATTTTCAACGGCAATTATTGTAGTCACGGTGGGTGATACGGTGGGCGTCTGCGAGTCCGCGCATCCCGTCTTGTGCGCTGCGTGGCTTAATTGCTTTTCAATATGCGGACTTGCCGACTCACAAGGTGATTGATTTTAATTATACTCGTGCATATGGGGCTTAGCCTCTACCTTACTAGGCGATCTGGAAGCAGATTAGACTTATATTTCCTAAGTATGCGTGAGAAGCCGCAGTATCAAGTTAGTCCATGCAGCAGTATCTCGCTGCTGCGGCGACCGAAACGAAGCGCTGATTTATGATTCATGAACTGCGACCGCCCCCATGAACAAAAACGACATGTTCCCTGCTGGGCACAACGCCAGGTAACCGCACAGGTGGCGGTTCCCTCTCATTTTGTATTTATTTTCTTTCTTGTTTTGTTTTTTAACTCCGTACGCGCCGATTTTAGTGAAGATTTTATTGAAAACGGTGACAACATGGCAACGAGGGCAGTGACGACGACATGAGTGACGGCATCACGGTGATAATGTCACGGTGACTGCGACAGTATCGAAAGTACAATGACGCAAAAAAAGAAAGAAAAAACATAACAGCACCGGAATAACTACAATGGCGTGTCAATGACAGCTGCAATTATCATGCCATCATTGTCGAAATCATTGTTACGTTTCGCATTAACACTGCTCCATAAATAATGAAAACCACTACGAGGGGCATCTGCAGCGTTTCTAGATTGGAGCATATCCATCAGCAATAACTTACGCTTTGTCGTTGCTCGGCGTGATCCTTAAGCATCCCTGCAAATTGCTTCTTTCGCACAGTGAAGCGCACCAACACAATTCATAACTGTCGGGTCACGACGCTGTCAGCACGGCCACATGCCGCTGCACACGGCGTCAAATGTAGTCGGTGGAAGCGCGCATTTGGGTATGCGGCTATTTATGCTCTTATTGGCAGATCTTCAGGTCGCTGCGTATGCTTACCTACACGTTATCAATGTTCGTCAAGTGCAACGAAATGGAATTAACTGCCGATCATCGGACCGGGCTTGTGTCACTGAGAGGGAGAGAGAGAGAGACTAATATATTTAAATGATGGCTCGAGGCAGACCTGTTCGCAGACGGCTACCTGCCTTCTGAAATGTAAGGCTTTTTGTTTTGCTCAAGGTAAGGGTTTTTATTCCACCTCATATTGCCTGCACCGAGAAGGTAACGCGCGGCGTCCATTCTAGTTTAAGATTTTCTGTGAAGCTATAGAAGCCACTGAAAGGCATACGTGCAGTCGCGGACAAAAGTAAGAACAGAAAGGGCGACACAAACGCGGGCTATCAACTGAAAAGTCCCACAATGGCATGAATTCTTGCCAACTTGCTCAAATTTAGGCCCTTCTAGGGAAGCTATCCGGGGCTGAAGTTATTGGCCTCTACTGCTCTAAGCGTGTCGTAGTCAATGCGCATATCAATGGAGACGTTCACTGTAGCATTTACTATCCCTCTGCTTCATAGAAATGTTGCCTTTGTGAAGCAGGAAATGATTCTCACTGCGCATGCAGAGGACTAGAAATGCATTATTCTAGAAATATGGAAAATAGGCGTTGCTCCCAGAGGGAAGCCGTAGGCCTAATGAAATAATTATCTGCTGGGTACGCCAATTTTAGAGCCGGGCAAACTTTTCAACCGCGGATGAGAAGTACATGACCAATGTCACGGAAGGTATTTTTGGAGGCGTGACTGACCGCTGCTAAGTTATGTCAGCGCAGTTGTCAAAGGTCCTGGGCGCTGCATGTTGGCCGACCGTTACTTCGTACCTTTCTGGCGAATAATCATCCGATAAGAGCTGGTATTTCCAAGGTGCCGCTTTTAAAAGAAGGTCGCATGGCTGCTTCTGTTCAACCAACTTCAAATATTGATAGCGATAAGAACGCCAGTTCGCCGAAGAGTTCGGACATGAAAATCGGTGCTCATGCCAGCTGAGCGTCGATGGAGAACTGTATTTGTGCGACGAAAATATTAACTTCTCTATCGTGAAATCGTGTAGTAACGGCCCAGTGCCGCACATGAATATTGGACAAGTGTGAGACTGCGCACTCTGATACTACATGCTGTGACGAGGCATACTAGCGCATTGTATCTTCGCTAAAAATGAACCTAATTATTTGTAGACATTTTTATATGCAAGAATTCAAATACAAGGTAGGAAACACTGCGATAAAATAGAAAGCCCTGATGGGAACATCTGAGCACAAGAGTATGAAACGATTACTTCGCCGTACAGCCAGGCTAAATTATCTTATTGGTGCATGAATACATAGGTACATGGTGCATGAATACATAGCCAAATACATAGGTCTAATTAAGTACCAAGATTTTATTCTTCTTTCGGACATACTGCCGACCCTAAGGTAGTTGAAGCAGGTCAGACAAAGAAAGCAAACGTAGACATTATTACCGACAAGGTGCACAATCCGAACACAACGTACTCCGTTAGGCGTATCGGTCCTCGCGAAGGAAGGTGATGTGGAAAGCGGCGCAGCGTGTTAGGTGCGTCTTATTGCTAGAATTTGGTTCACAGCAACTTTGTTAATCCGGAGTCAAGTTAGAAATGGAATCCGCTGAGGCTTTTTGCGTATGCAGAGTGGCCGCATAGCGCTGTGTTACATTAGTTGGGAGAGGGAGTCAGCCCGGGAGCGTTTAGAATAAATGCATCTGATCGCTTCTCTCTGCATTTACTTAAGATAACGTGGTCCGCCATGCAGATAAGAAACATTGTGATAGGGCGGTTAAGATTTTCTGTGTTCAGTAAACGGGATTCGGCAATGCTTGAGAGGTGGCTAGTGTGTATTAGTTCACTAGTAGGAGTGAACCAGAAAAAAAAATTGAAAAAGCCTGAACAATATATGGGATGGGTACAGAAAAGAGCTATTTTTGGTGACAAGAGCGTATCTAGTCCCGCCCTTGTGTTGTATCAGGACCTGTACTCACCAAACTTTTCTGAAGTAAGTTCTGGCTGAGATTGGCCAATGCCGAAGCGATTGTGCTTTCTTAAAGCAGGTCGTATCTTGCTTGCCGGGCAGCTGAACTCCGTCTATTTACGAAGCGCTCTAACGGAAGAGACGTTTTCTGAATACATGCCAAAATACACGCATTCATTAAGAAAGAAACCAGTGCATCACTACAGATCCCGATAAGCCCTATGAAGGTGCTTTTACTTTCAGGGCTCTGTCAGCTGCCAAGGCTCGAGGTACTCTTTATCCTCTTCAGGTAAAGGGGTAAATAAATGAAAGATTCGCAGGTGATTTGTTTAATGGTGCTGGTGTGTGTGTGTGTGTGTGTGTGTGTGTGTGTGTGTGTGTGTGTGTGTGTGTGTGTGTGTGTGTGTGTGTGTGTGTGTGTGTGTGTGTGTGTGTGTGTGTGTGTGTGTGTGTAGCGGGGTGGATGTTTTGGCTAATTAATGCCCTTCTTTTGAGATCATTGGAGCTTGGGAGTGATCGATACCGGTTATAGTGTAGACGTGGCGATGTGTAACCCAATAAAGAAGGAAAATTCACCAAATACCGCAAAAAAGACCTCGGGAAATATATATAGTAATACACAAATAGAAAAAAAGAAAGGAAATGAGAATACCAAATAAATATACAACTTCAGGGTCCGTATTATTTAGGAACGTTTTTCATTTTCTATTCTTTTTGCCCTTCGTCATTTGCTCGTAAAAAAGCCGCTCCACCGCCATCGAAAAGATCGGGCTCTCACTGAGACCAATATTACGCAATGAATAGATTCGCACGATAAGAATTCTAGCGTAACGCGGCGCCAGGATTCTATATTGTACATCTTTAGCCGGGACCAAATTGCCAACTTTACGGAAAAGTATAGTCACATTATGTAGAGGCCCCGTCATGGTAAATTATTTTGCAGAAAATCTTCGCCCTAAATTTCAATGCGCGCGGACAATTTACCGTTGCTGAAAGTTTGAGCAAACAAGCAAGCTGTGCCTCCGGGCAGCGAGAACTGGCGTAATGCACAAACTTTGACAACTATTGCGTTGTGCAAATAGCTCCTCCCACTGTTCATGTGCTTCTGTTTAATGTCATATCGCGCCGCAAGCTCGTTATTACACGGCAAATGGCACAGTGTAAATCATTCACCTGAACACGGGAAAGTGAGTTAGGACCGCAATGTATAAATGTTTCCTTTGTTTCCAAAATATTCATCTTAAAAAATAAAAATACATAAACGTGGTAAATTGGTAAACATACCCATAAAGGCGCTGCCATGGCTTCTTAGCGAATTAAGACGCTTGTTCCTTCGACGGCGGCTTGCGCGTGGGAGCGAGCCGTGGGCTAGAAACGCTGGATATTTTCAAAAGCTATCGCTTATAACGTACGCTTTTGGTTGCAGTTAAAAGTTTTTACTGTTTTCTCGAGCGCTCTGACCATTTTATGCTTAAGTTGCTGCATAGTTCTGACCCCATCGCTTCCAGCAAAATGATACGTGACGTCACGCCAAGGTAAAAGAACACTGCTTTGGGCTGTGAAGCCTTATTTGCATCATAGCCTCAGCTCTCAGCTTTGCTTCGCTCTTCTCTCCCTGAAACTTAAACTTATGAATTTTGTCACCTTTGACCCGTAACAATATTCTCAAGAAGTCACGCTTACTGCAATATGATGTTACATTTCTGTTAGCAATCAACACAACCTACAGATAATGGTGTCGGCAAAAAAGCACGTCTCTGGTCGAAAAGAGTGCCGCAAATACCTGTGCGTTATAGAGATTGAGTTTTTCATTTTCATGTTCACTACATTGGTTCATACGAGAATCAACCAAAAACGTTTACGGACCACGGGATCTCAGAAAAAGCTAAATATTCGAGCAGCTATTAAAGCTAGCCAGTAAAACCGTACAACACAATGTTGTTCGCATATACCAGTAGAGGCTGGAAATGGGAATACCAGACTGCGTTTTGAGGATACGGAGATATTCAGCTTTTTGTGAGATCCCTTGGTCCGTAAACTTTTGTGGTCGATAGTACATAAGTCGCAAATGATAGTGGAAAAGAAGCTCGATTACGGCAACTGGACTATAGCCCCAGTGCCCCATAAGACAAAGGCGGCCGGAAGCAAGACTTCAGCAATGTTCAGATAACAATGCCCTAATATAAAGAATATGCAGAAACACTTGAAAACACAAACACTACAAAGGACAACAAGAAAACAGTACATATGCTAGTGATCTGTGTGCCTTGGTGGACGAAACCGAAACTATGCTGCGGAACGTTAGGTAAAGTTCGTATATACCTGACGTTATGCATTATTTCTAATGTAAACACTGCCAAGAGCTAGCGTTCATAAATAATCGGTAGTTTATCAACCTTAAACTTCGCAAACAATTCAGACATGTGTGCGCTGTATAGCGAACCTGCGACGGAACGCAATACATTTTTGTAGTACTTCTAAATTGTTCAAAAGTCTCTTAGTGCCAGTATGCCAAACTAAGTGGCAGTAATGTTGATGAGAGGAAAAAAGACATACACTATAACAGGAGTTCTTTTATAAGTGCCGCAAATTTTATTGCCTATATAATCGGTAGCCGTCCCAATACATGGCTTTGCAGTACTGGAATGTTCAATTTTAAATTTCTTTAGACAGCGATTGATACACTATGCGTTACATAGACTTGGTCTCCAAAAGGCTAGCATTAGTTTTAGAACACTTATTATATAGCAACTTTTGAACTGTGTATATGTATTTTGAAAACAGTGCTTTCCTTAGCGAATTACCTCCACTTTTGCGCACCGGGTACCCATTTATTTTGAAGAGGATGTTTACTGCGCACGATCTGAACCGTGGCGTTTACTACACCCTCCTGTTCGTATTTGCTGGCGTCAAATTCTAGCCAAGTTCGAATTTATTTATTTATTCATAATACCTCAAAGGTCCCAGAACGGGACATCACATGAGAGGTGGGTACGTAGACAGAATTGGTGGCTCTCCCATAATGATCTGCCTTTTGAACGTCGCTATTGGAAATGACAAATAAAACTTCATCGTACTAGACGTTACAGCTTGAGTGATATTGTGAAGAAACATTAGGAAGAACTCGGAAGCAATATTTTTGTAACTTGTTTGGAGGCTAACTTGCGTATGTAATGGCGTCCTGTACAAAGGTTGCGGGCCAGAGACCGCATCTTCTTAAGTTTTGACTGGTTGCCCGGATGATCTCGTTTTGTTCTCGCAACTTGCCGGCATGTTCTTGTTTAGAGTGCCCGGATAATGGCTGTGGCTTTTGGCTCAAGGGCACTTCAAGGTCGTCTACAGCGGGAGCTAAAAATATTTCATGCTTAAAATGGTGGGGCAGGTTAGGTCCAATGACTTGAAAGATGGTCTTCAAGGGCAGCTTTGCAATGAGAAATGTCGGTGATAAGGACGATGTAATAAGGAAGGGTATTCCATTCTCGGGGTGTGCGCGCAAAAAAAGAACGCTGATATGTAGTGGAATGAGCGCGTGCTAGATACACATCAGTGGGATGCGTATGGCGGGAGAAACGATATGCTGCAATGATGATTTGGTTACTTGTGGGCAGCAAATGAAAGAACCTAAAAATAAAAAAAAGCACTCTTGCGGTGGGAGGTGAGCGAGAGAAGACAGAACCGGAATTTTAAGGCTGAGACACTGACGTTATATGAGTAGCCGGAATGAATGAATCTGGCAAGACCGTTCTGAACTGATTCAAGTGAATTAACCATATTAACCTGGTGGTTGTAGTAAATAGTACAGGCATATTCTAGTTTAGAGCGTATCAGGGTTTTATTTGCAAGAAGTTTGATTCAGGAGCTTACTTCAGACATGTTACGGCGTTGTTAACCTAGCAATCGATTGCAGAAATTAGGTAACTGAATAATATGATGAGTCCAAGTTAAATCACTTGATACATGCACTCCTAGGTATTTACATTTAATTTAAACCGACATGCGCAAAACAAAGCGGTGTTCGCGCCCCTATTAGGGTGCAGAAATGTCTCCCTTCCCTACGGCTGGCGCACAAGACTGCACTGCGGCGCTCAAACACGCCGCAGTCTATAGATAGATGAGGCTCCTTCGCATGCCCTAATCTATTGCGCTTGCGCTCTCTACCGAGACGGACACGTTCCGCCGTGGTCAAAAGGGTTGGGTATCCCTCTGTCTTGCCGCCCGTGTCCTTAACGCCATTTCTGGAGCCTACGTGTCGAACGCAGTGGAGCCATGGTCGAGCAAGCGTAATTTTTTGCAACAAATTTGACACGTGTGCTTCTCATAACTGCTCATTTGCACAGGTCTGAGTTTTATAAATATAACTTTTGTGGCTGGGTGAGTTTTCTGAAATGCCAGGACTCCCGCTTCGATCGGCAAACGTGCGGCCCAGCTATGCCTCTCGGAACGCGGAGCTAGAGGTAAAACTTGGGTCCGATTGCGTCATGCGTGGCGCTAAGAGCGGGGCATCTGCGCATGCGACACATGTATGATAAAGTAATTACTTCGTTCATCTACACAACGACAGCAAAGTAAGGCGCTATGGGTAGTACGGTTACCAAGATATAAACGATAATACTATAATATGCTTTTAACGCGATAGCGTTAAAGGCGCCGTGTCGCAGAAAATCTAGCGTCGGCGTACAAAGCATGTGCTACGCGCATTTAGCTATACCACACTGGGGAGGTGACGTTGTGTCGAGATTTCCACCGCTGAATGCGACATTAACTGAATATCAAATTTGATCATGAATATCTCGGAGCAGCTAGAAGTGCTCCACGACATTCAAAGAAAGAACAGTATATTGCAATTCGATTGTCTTAAAGCTTAACATATAAAAATACATCATATTCGTGATACCAAAGATTGTATTGAAGTTCTTTTAATATATGTGTGTGGTGACTGATTTGCCACTAACATTTTGTGAGCCAATACGTATATTATAAATCGCCCGTGGAAGCAGATTTTGTGTATGTAGCATAGCGTTTTTGTTAAAACTACCGTTAAAATAAATTTGACGAGAGTATGTATGTATTAGAAATGGAGTAAAAAGACCGAAAAAAATTTTAGGGTCCATTTCTCATATTTTGGCACCGCGCGAGACGACAGGAAACAAAACACAAGACGCAGTGTATTCATGTCCAGTCCTCTCGTACTGTTCCCATGTATTGTCGTAAGAGATCAACACGCTCAATTTTCCACCCTTCACCATTTTCAAACCATAAATGTGCTGTCTTTTAACCATTCTAATATTTCCAAGTCAACTTATAATTTGAAGCTAGGGAATTGGATGAGTAAAGAGAGACTTTCTTATGAGAGTAGGAAGTAGCTGAAATCATCCAGATCATACGAGCTTTCCACTAAGACGTTAACAACATTAACACTCATTAAATTTATCAGGTAACAATTTTTACCTTCACACATTATAGCCTACTGTGAGTAGACGAAGATCGTCATTCGGGTTCTTTACAGCTATAACAGCGTATAACGTATAACAACGCAGCTATTATTTTTCACGTAGAAAAATAATAGCTGCGTTTAGCCAGCCTCTGCATTTTATTTAAACAATTTCTGCCAACTTCAGAATAGCGTCTTTCCCGTCCTGCTTCTATTTTTTTTCGTGCCACTTCTGCGCACCTCTTTGCAAGATATTTCTGTACTTATTTTTTGTTTTTGTTTTGTGTCTGGATCATGCGCTACAATAAACACGTTGTATAGTCTATGCTTTTTTATATAAATTTTATTTTTTCACTGTTAATAAAGGGTGTCCGGATGGGCTGCGTCCGAATTTTATATGGAAACTACTTTTGATATAAAGTGCCAATAAAACAGTTACATATTTTATCAGTAGATAAAGAGAACGCCATATCATCCCATTGTAATAAGCCACAAGGAAAGTGAAGATGAATTTTTATGTGATAATATATCTCTCGCGAAACATGATTTTGTTGCTCCACAAGCTTAATCAGGAGAAGGTGTGTCACTTAGTGGTAAATAAATCAAACATATGATTACCCAATACATCTCTTGTCTAGCGGTTCTTTAGTAATACACAGATCTATCAATGCAGCATATGTATCAGCGCTTCGGGTCGTGGTGCAATTCACATTGAGAAAAAGTTAGAAGCAAGGAAAGAAAACAGATTTACATCTTTGTTCGCAGCACCTCAGATGCCTATATTTAGATTACCACCTAGCCACTACAGTGTATTCGTGGTTAATAACACGAGAGAGAAAACAATCTTGAACTTGAAAAATTATTTTTGATACCATTAGGGTGCCCGGTAAGCACTGTAAGCAGACGGCTATCACCTTTGAAAGATGTCACCTCAATATAAATCGAAACTTACCGAACAAATCATCAACGTCTTTATTCCAGCGTTTGCATATAAGCAAACACCACCGCCTCTATTTGTTTTGATCAAATGAATGACAGTGTATCCATCTATGCATATAAGAGCCTTGATATCCCAAAAGCACGCCTTTGTCAACTTAATCACAGATAAAGTAATGTTGAACTCTCGTGAACGAATTAAAAAAAGTTCTTCACGAAAAGCTCACTCCATATCGGGATAAAGATACGCTAAAGAGTATGTGCACTGGTGAGCAATGAGCAAAATAACTTCAGGCGTTCTAGGGCACATCTCACTCCCTTTAAAAAAAATGCAGCAAGAAAACGAAAGTATGAGTATTGACAGTATGAGCTCAGTCTTACAATTTAGATCCGAATATATGCATAAACACAGAATAGTCTATCGATTGTGCAACAGTATTGGAATACTTATTTGGTAATACACTACATCAGACTTAAATGACGCACTGTGAATGTAAAAAGCAAAATACCAGTGTCGGCGATGTAGGCGTCGTCCACAAAGCGAAACATACTGTAGGCTTCAGGATGCATCAGGCATCGCATAAAAGCAGAGAAGCAGGTTAAAGTCTTACCGCCGTCACCGCTGTTGCCCAATGTGTAAAACAGAAATCACGTAAAAATGGCAGGCAATTCAATATTGCTGGCTATTCATTTACTGTACTTACAGTTGGCCTGTTGATGAACGCTTATATGAAGGCTATTTAGTTCTTACTTAGTGTTGCACACTTGCCCTGCATAGATGTAGGACAGCACAAAAGAATCACCGTGATAAAACATGGCAGAACCACATAATCTTGTATGTTCGTGTTTCTTTGTTTTCAACTGTGCAGAGGAAATTCACCTCCATGATCGCATTTAATTGTGTCAATTAGGTCGGCACAAACTGATTTTGTTATTGCCTTTCCACGGAACGTTGCACATGGGTACTTTTGTTCTTAGCAATAGTTATTCAGTACAGCTCACCCACTGTTCTGCAACACACAATGGAATCGTCAGCAGTCATCACTTGGGATTAGTAATTTCTTCTTCCCCTGAAAAAAAAAACTAGTTCTATTTTTGGCATGATTACAACAACCGCAAAAAATTGAGGCACATAGAGAACTTATTTACGAATATGAAGGAGCCTTCGATGCTGGAAACCGCCAAGAGAAATCGAGCTCTCAGGGTCGCAGGCTTCTACTTCTTATGGAAAACGGCTTTAGTTTGCATGTGAGTACCTCTCTAATGGTGTGTTGATAAATTTTTCAGCAGTCGGGCATGCGAACTCTGAATGGGTGGGCTACAGCCCATAAATACCCCGTGCATTCGAGACAGACATGGCTGCTTTCTATGCGTTATAGCGTCCAGGTTTACTACTCACTGCTCCTTCACCTGTGGCGGAAAACTCGCTCTCAACGGAAGCGTGTAAAAGAAGCATTGAAAAGATTGTTATGTTCCATGTTCAACGCAATCAGCACCTATTGCAAGCCCGTTACGTTACTTTTCATTCTATTCCGACGCTTTTCGAGCGTTATGTTACATTCTTTATCAATTCATTACGACTACAAAAGGGTCCAAATTGCGGGAGAACACGCAATATGGGTATCACAATGGTGCGACTGCGCCGATTGGCTTGTCATGGCTGCATGCGTCAAAAAGGCTGGTGATTTTGCCCGGTGAGTACGACAGCGGGATACACGGTAGAGGTCTTTGAACTTCCTCATATGTAGCCTGGTATGCTAGTAGACCTAAGCACAAACGGCTAACACTGCCGAGAAAACCCGTTTTGCACTATGTGGAAGGAAAACAAGTAGGCCTGTGTCTATGATGGAGAAAAGCATGAACGAAGTGCGCCACGCCAGTGTTCTCCAATAATCGCTGCTTTGAATGGAGTGCAAGCGACTAGAGGAATGTTGGTATTAGAAATAAGCGTCTGCGCGGATACAAGGTAAGAAACCACTGACTGAATTTTACAGTAACCATAGTTTAGTGCCGAATAGAGGCTTTGCTGTGCCGGTGCGTCCGTCCGTCCATCAGTCAATTTTTTTCTTCGTTAAGATGCACTGTTGATCCACTGTCATGTTGTCGTGATTACAGTGTCGTTGTTGCAGGCCACCTACTCATTTTAGATCTCAGCGGGCAATCAAAATCTTTAGCCACAAATGGCTTTGGTCGTTTGGCATAATTGTTCTTTTAATAAAAGCATTCGATAGAATTATTGACAGCACTTCTTTTTGAAACTAGAAATATTATATATAGTTTGAGCTCTTCCAACCCCTTCTGCGCAGTTATTTAACCGACAAATTCCGGTACGTAAAGTTGCCAATACTGTACCCTTTGGGTAACGGAAACAAAGGATGCCCCAGGAATAACTGTTCGGTATGCTCCTTTTCCTCGTTACTTCAAAACTTTAAATACAAGCAAAAGTTCATTCAGCAGAACGAGCTAACGAGGCAGACCTATTAAGTGCCTGTCCTGTAGCTAGTGCTCTTGTATTCCTTTCTACTTTTATTAGACGCTGTATTTATGTGATAATATTTCATGTACCTTTACTACAAAACTGAACGTAGACCTTTCGGGCCACCCGCTGCGGGCCAAATTCTAAAGCCGACTTATGAGCTTCCGAAAACAACTCCACGAAAGCAAGGACAGTTAATAAGGGGCCATCTCGTGCACCAGGGAACGCCGGGTGTGGTCTAATGACTGAGTTAGAGCCCACAGTTGTCAAAACACAACAAAATATATTCTTCAAATAAGACAGTTACATACACACGTGCGCACTTCGGCTAGACACATCACAATACACTTCAGATGGGTATTAAGAAAACACTGGAAAATAATTAACGACAAGCACTAAGAGTCCAACACGTAAAGTACGGAATGAATAGGGACACAGTGTCCAATCGTATTCACCCGTGCTGGTCTTGAGCTGGGCGATCTCGGCGTATCTTGAAGAAACTTCTTCTGGAAATGCCGACGCTCGATAAACACGTCGGTTAGCTAGCCGGAGAATCCCCGTCTTCCGCAGGCGCTCGGTCTTAACGTCACATCTCGTCACCGGCGCGGTCAGATCCCCCTTCTGATTCCCGCACGGCGTTTTATTGCCTTCGCCGGTGCTTCTCGAACTTTCCGTCGGAGTTGCTATCCCGTAGTATTAACAAAGCCTGGGCATCTTCTAGACATTTCTTGCGTTTTCGACCGCGGCCGTTGGAGCGTCGTCGAAGAGGGTGGTGACTCATCCGTTGGCGCAAGCCGGGTTGCCGTACTCCCTCTCTCTCTCTCTGCTCGCCGGGTGAGAGGGTGTTTCGACGCGCATGATCTCTTATTCTGTCGCTCGTTAGCGTCGCCTTCGCTTGTCTTGTCGAAGCTTCTAGACTCTGTTGGTCGCGTCGGCTGTTTGTGGCGTATGCGTCTCTCATTCTGTCGAAGCTGCCGCGGGGCCGTCTTGTTTCCTTGCTGGCTTGAGTGATGCGCGACGCGCGCTTAGATTATGCGCTCTTTTGTGACATACACGGTTGTCCTAAAAGTGGCTTTTGTCATGTTCAAAGCCAGCAAAATGGGCGTGTTAGCACTTTCTTCACAGCCCTCATCACTCTAGTTCGCAAGCTTCCCTGAACAATAAATGTATCATACTCTTTCTAAGAGCGCGCACTGCCTGTAAGAAATTTGCCGCGATATTAATTTGTAACTCACTTCCAATTATAATCAAAGCATGTTCACACCGAAGTTTATTTCATGTTTGCCAGAATTATCGTTACGTACAATTGTTTAAGCTACACACTTCTTGTCTGACACTATACTGCGCTTTTTTATTTGTACTCTGAATTCTTTGTTTTAATGTTTTATATTGATAAATGTCGGTAGACGTTGTTACCGCCTATATTGTTTGCCAGGTCCTCCTTCCCGGAATTTCACATCTGGCCTGACTTTGCTTTTTCATGCGGCTCGTTGTAATAGGAAATTCTACATACAGTTTCGCGAAAACTTACAAGCCTTTTTCAGGTGCAATGATAGTTTAACTGTTGTAAGAATGAGGGGCTTGTTGGCTTTGTGTAACGTAATGTAACAAGGTTTTTTGGCTTTGTGTAATGTTAGTATTGTGACTTGGGCGCTATTGCGGCGTTATTTATTACCCTTATAGAAGCAAACAAATTTTTCTAACTGCACGAAGGTAATATGCTACTGCT
The DNA here is from genome assembly GCF_013339745.2 of Dermacentor silvarum. Taxonomy (NCBI): domain Eukaryota; kingdom Metazoa; phylum Arthropoda; class Arachnida; order Ixodida; family Ixodidae; genus Dermacentor; species Dermacentor silvarum. The sequence continues at coordinate 55,816,470 of NC_051156.1, forward strand.
CACCGTCATATTCATTGCGAATGATTGCAATATATAATATGCAGATGCATGTAATGTTGAGGTATATAACGCATTTTGTTGACGATGATCAATGTGGGCAGTCACAAAAAGTTTGAAGCTAGAAGGACGACGTATGGGCATGTATACTTGCACTAGCCATCATATCTACGCTGGCATAACTGCCATACCTACAGATCCCTACCCACTAATGTCAGAGTCCCTACCACTAATTTCGTGGCAAAATCTATGGCTGTATTTAAAGTAGAATTCAGAAACCGCGATAGTAACACGCCGGGTCCCTGGTCGTGTAATTATGCTTGCGTAACACTTTTTTATACGTATGTCATACCAGATGCACCCAGTGCACACACGCGGCTAAATATCGATAGAGTGGAACGAAAAAGACCACGTCAAGTGTGGAACAAGGAAAGGAAGCAAGCTATAGGAGAGCGTGAGTGAGCGTCTATGGATCACAGAGTAGCCAAGAAGTTGAGAGTACACGAAGAGATACTCTAGATGGAACGAGTAGCTAGAAAAGAAAAGGGTTACGAGTGAACTCATGGAAGAAAAAAATTAAACGTACAACTGAACGTTAGCTGCATGACATCGGCAAAAGAGCAAAGACGCACAAAAAAAAAGATTTTATTGCTTCATGGGCTTAATGAGAAGAAGGTGCGTGACTATGTGGTAACTAATTGTAACATAAGATGCCCCAAAACATCACTTGTGTAGCGATGTTGTAGTAATCAATAGATCTTTCACTGCAGCATGTGTAGCCGCAATTCGGGTCGTAGTGAATAACACGGGAGAGAAAGCCTTCTTCAACTTGAAAAATAATTTTTGATATTACCATTAGGGTGCCTGGTACGCACTGTAAATAGACAGTTATCAACTTTTAAATATATAACCTCAAAAGATGGAAAGTTACTGACAAATCATCAACCTAATAATTCAAGCTTTTACATGTAACTCTGTAACATTTTACTCTGTAACGCCCTATGGGTCTTGAGAGTTTACTAATGCATAAATAAAATAAATAAATAAGCAAACACCACCGTCTCTATTTGTTCTGTTCAAATGAATGGCATTGTATTCATCTACGTATATAACATCCGTGATATCCTGTGAACTGTCTCTGTCAACTGCACCCAGATGCACTCAGTAAGCTGCAACATTTCATGAAGTGGTTTTGCATTATTACAATCATTGCGTGACGGATCAGTCTGTCGTCAGTAGTGGATAGAACAACCGGTAGTTCTATTTTTTAATAGGATGTATACGGCGTTGGAAATATAGTACGATTCATACAATATCGGTAGCGCAACTTTCGCGACGGCAGAGCTCTTATATAAGCGATTATTATTATTATTATTATTATTATTATTATTATTATTATTATTATTATTATTATTGTTGTCATAATTTTTTATGAAAACACAGATAAACAATGGACAGAGAGGGAAATAAGGGATTGCATGAAACCGAATAACACAGATGGCAGTGCCTCCCTCTCTGAGATGTTGAAAAAACACATGACAGTAAAGACGACAAAATTCGCGTAAAACAACAACATTCAACACAGGGAAACTAATCAAAACAAACAAATGATTAAGGTTCCTTGTGTTCGATAGCGTGTAGAAAGCGTACGCCGTGGATCACGTCCGGAAGTTCACGGTGTTGCTTTCATGTTTGTAGCGCGGACTTAATACAGACTCATACAGAAAGAAATAAGTAGACTGCACGTGCCGGAGCTAAGCGCTCGTCCAGTCTATATGTTTCCTTCTTTGTGAGTATGTGTTATGTCTGTGCTGCGAATAGAATGCGATCACCAGCAACTAACTAGCCCACCTCACCGGATCGACGGTGTCGCTGCGGCAGCAATGCCTTCGTAGTCGAGTTTCTCAACACATTTCAACGGTATTGGCAGAGCCAAAGTAGCTGCGCAGGATTTTCTCTACTTATTCCGCATCGGCGAATGATTCTTCACACCTGGCCGCACTCTCCGAAGGCGTACGCCTGTCTACGACACGTGAAGTCATAACTTCGATCGTCGGTGCGTTTTTTGTCCTCCGCTCCGCAGTATCTCGAGTAGTCTGCTGACTGATACACGTTGATAGATGTCTTCGACATAGGGGTTGTATTACCGCTAACTTACGGGAGCATGAAGCCGGGAATTTGTGTGGCTTAGTGCATATACGTGATCTCTAACAATGTCAGCTGCGTTATTTCCTGCTCTGCCCTGTTGTGGGGAAAAGGCGCCTTAGATGCCGTCCCAGAGATTGTCTTGGACATCTAAGTAGGCGGCCAGCATGTCTGCGAGTATGTTGTTCAGGCGCTCTTTCAGCTTGTTTCTGTGTGCTTCATACGCTGTCACACGTATAGTCATGGATAGTGTTACTAGGTGCAGTATTTCGTCTGGCAGCTCCGACTTCATCGCTTTGGCTAGGTCTGTGATCAGTAAATTGGCAGGAGAGGGTGGGACGCCGTGTTGAAGCACAACCTCTCGATATTAAACTGGGCCACGTAAATTGTCCGACCGCTCGAAAGTGCATTTGTTTTAGCAAAGCGCATGCAATAGTCAGTGCCGGCAACCTCTGTTACCCGAGTTTCACGTCGGGAAATTGCTGAAATGAACGAGCTCCTTTCTGCATGGTGAAGCCCCCGCCTTTATGCCCTTTATTCGAACACACAGGCGATGATGATGATCCTGATAGCACCACTTCCTCGTATTGTACACAGTTTTCAACATCCTTCGCGGCCCAATTGTGGTGACTGCGAGTGAAACTACGCTAAGGCTAAAGAATTCTAAGTAGACAACGCTTGTTCCTTTCATTTCACTAATTTCCTCTCGATTTGTTCCTCTCATTTGTCCGTACCAATTTCATGTTAATCGTGCAGATATTATCGGGTTTTCGCCTGGTCGTGATCTTCAACCGATGCTTGCAACGCTTGTTCCACACTCGTGCTTTTGATCGCGCCGACTCGTACTGCCCATCAATGGTTCTGAGCAGGAATATCTGCCTGTGGAGAATCTTCCTAGTATATCAGTTGTTGCACTTCTCGAGGAGCCTTCTGCTTTTAAAATATTTAGTTTTGGCTGCAAGTAATTTCGGCAATCTTAGTCATGTGCCTTGGTCTGAGCCACTTCATTCGCCGCGGCGACACCGTCATGGCAATTTGCATTTGTACTGACAGATGTTTGATCATTCATATGCTCCTGCGCCTTCGCGTCCGTAGATTACTCGACGAGTTGTAGGCATTCAGCACAATCGGCAGGCTTCTGTGTCGCTATAGCCTTGCTTCTGTTTTTTTTGTAAAATAACCTTCGTTTTCTTGCATCCCACGATTGTGGGCAAAGCTGCGGGCACTACAACACCTGAGCAACGTGTCGTCGTCAACTTGTATACAGTCTTGTGATTCATATCTGGCAGATTGTCTTCAGGTTCACTAACTGTCTCCCTTTTTCTAAATATAGGAATATCTTCATTTAGTACTCGTGTATTGTCGCTGTCGTCATGACATCAGTGTCACGGATTATCAACGATTGGAGTGAGTTCAAGATGCGAGTGGAAAGTTGTTTCTGTAATTTGCGGTTCATCTGTGATCTGTGATGTTTATTTCTCGGATCGTCCTTTCTGCTGTATGCTAATACTAATTTCCCCCTTTACAGTTTGTTGAACGCTTATTCGTGAGATCGACGCGTCCAGCGATGTATGCAGACTTCTCTTGAGGAGGTAGACGCATTAGCTAGACTGGCGGATCCATAGAGGATAGCACATTCTGTACTTTTGCCACAATGCGTATCGTTTATTTGTTTCATGTGATCCTGTCAAGCATTTCGTGTGTCAGCAATGTTAAATTCGGCTCTGAGTTACGCCAGAATGGTCTTATGATCGTAACTGTCAGATCCCCCAATCTTAACTTCCAATTAGTCGATGTCTACTTCCTTAGCTATTTCTCTGAGCATGCGGTACTGTTCTATCAAACTGCCATGAAGGTGCAGCAACTCACGTAAGGTTGGGCAATCTAAATGAAAAAGAAGTTCGTTGCTAGCGCTGACATCCGTAATGATTTTGCGTGCAGGGCGCCGCCTTTCAAATAGAACCTACGTGATCCGATCTAATGCTTAAAATGCTGATGATAACTGATCGGCTGCGTCGCGATGCGAAGTAGACGTTCCGGTCTATTGAGACACAAATATGTCGTATACGAAGAAGTTTCGGGCAGTGTTCACGTTGACATTTGTCGCAATTTGGATCTCTGGTACAGTCAGGCGTTGCACAACAGCCGGATACTTCGGTGCTTCATGATACTCCTACAGGTTTCAGTGCGGTCGCGAGAACGTAAAGACTGTTCGATCTCACCTCTGAAAGTCCTTCCTCCCTTGCTTCGCGGCACCAAAATGTAGAGAAAAGGAGTTGCCGGGGTTAACGGTGCCTCTCTTAAATGCCTTGGAGTGTGCGAGCGAATTCAAGATGGTCTGTAGTTCGCTGTTCCTGGAAAATTCCCTCAATTCCTTGACGGAGTGGCATATATGAAAGTGACTATGTTAGGTTTAGTTTATTCGGGGCGAAAAAACGTTGTTCTTGAGACAAAATAATTGCAGCCCACGCCCTAATCACCGAGCTCTATTGTTGGCGTTAGAGCTGGGTCACACCTCTTTCCTGGTAGCTCAGTGCGGATGCGTTGCTCAAATGCTGGCACATATTACAGTGAAGTTATTGTAGCGTCGTGTGCCTGGGCCAATCACGGAGACTGAGTAATGAAATGTGATGACTCGGTAGATTGATTTTGACACCATTGTCCTATGTGTGTTCGCAAGGGCGTGGCGCGTAACAGTGACCGATGCTAGAGACAGTTGAATCAGAATGCGGGTCGACCGAAACCTAGCTTCTTTGCTGTTTACGCTGGGTTCGGTGTTGGTGTTCTACACCAAATAGACCTAGCTGGGTGTCTGTCACAGCTGAGGTCTGTAGAGGGAATGCACGATGAACAGCTGTGAGGTTAACCCGGAGCAGATAGGACAAATGCTGCTCATTTAGCTTAGTGCTTCCGGAAAGGGCATTTAACAAAGCAACATCTTAATCGTTGAGTAGTATCGTGTATTTGCAAGACGTGATGTTATTAGGGCACTTAATAAAAGGAGCAAAGACCCTAATCCTTGAATTAGGTGTCTGCTAGTGGCACTCGCACCCCGGCATTGGTGTACCCTGTTGTAGGGCAGGAAACCGAACTCAGTGGAGCAAGCGAACGGAACTGTCGAGAAACCGCCACGCACAGAGGAGCGGGCGAGCGAGCGAAAGAGGGCGAAGAGGGCGCCACGCGTAGCCCCCTAGCGGACGGCACACGAAGAGCACCTTACGCGCCCATCTGGCGATGGCGTGAGAGCATGTAATGAGCGCCGACACGCAGCTGGCGCGAGCGAGCGAGCGACAGAGCAGGGGCGCTCCGGGAGAGAAGCGAGAGAGGAGGGAGTGATGACACCACTCCGCTGTGGTAGGTGTTCACTCTGTGAGGTGGTGTGTAGCTCTAATTAGCTTGTTTTTATTTTAATTAGTAATGAGCGGGTACCCCTTTGTTGAGTATGACGTCACTGATGACGTCACTTCTGGTCTTGTTGTTTCACGGCAACCTGTACTGATGCGGTGGGTATCTAATGTGTACGATTGTGTGCTTCAGGTGTACGGCAATTGAATTTTCTTTAATTGTTTTTAATTATTCCTTACACTTAGTTAGCTCTTTACTGTACTAAAAATGTGCTCTGATGTCATATCTATCATCAACTATAAGTATAACCATCGATATATACTTGTTTGTATTTATTTTTTATTTACTTTTAATTTCATCCCACCTCTGACAAACCGGAAGCCGGTCCCTAACCGGAAGTTGCTGCGCAATAAACCAGAGTGTCACTCACTGCTCGTGCTGCTAAGAAGAGAATCCTAGGCGGGAGAATAACAACCGAGATGGGTTTATAGGATCTTGAATGCTGCAAGTGACATTTCTTGTGTGTACGGCGATAATTTAAAATTTTGCTCAGTTAACTGTTTCATGACGCATCATCCTAAGTGAGGAAGTCAGCTAAGAGCCCAGTTAATAGCTGTGGCTTCGATCAATATTTTGCTACAATTTGTCCTTCAGCATTGCTGTTTATTTATTTATTCTAAATACGCTCAAATGCATTGTAAATGGGAGGTGGTAACAAAGGAACAGTAAGTCATAAAAAAGTTATACAGAAGACGCGGTAATGCAGGAAACAATAAGGCAGATAACAACACGAAATAACGATAAACAGAAACCGCGGGATACAAACAAAAGAACTCCCTATATGGCATAATTACAATGAGAAACTTCCGAGCTCTTCCACTACGGTGAAGATGGAAGTCAGCGAAGCTGTGACAATGGTGGGTCTGCTATAGTGAATATTGCTATATACAGTAAGTTTTTATATTATCATTATGGACTATATTGAGCGTCTTCGGCATGTCCGTCAAAGACCAAGAACATCGGTGTTTTGTTTTTGCCCACCGCGATAATCAAGTAGTGCGATTGCTGCGCCAAGTCCGCCCCATCGTCACTAGACTAGCGTATGAGCGACAGTGTTTTGATAGCCGTAGCACACTGCACGGCATTGTCAGGATCCAGACGTCAGGATCGTGGAAGCTGTCCGTTAAACGAGCGTCCGTCCCATAGCGAGTCCAAAGGGCAACTGCTGATAACAGCGCTAGCGCGATCTCTACGTCGCGAGACAAAGGGGCACAACGATTGGTGGAACATGCCGCCGCCATGTGCCGCGACACCTCTGAAAGAGGCCTGGGTGGTGGCGAGGGGTATAACAATGGGTCATCCATCATCCGTTTTGACACCTGTGCTTAGGCACAGCTGCCGGGAAACCGCCGCGCACATGGAGCCGAAAACTTTTGATCTACTTCCGGTCTATCTATCCACTTCAGTGGCCGGACGCGATGTCTTGGAACCTAGCCTATAACAGCTTCGCTGTAAAAATGCGAATAAGTATTTTCTGAACAAAGCACGATCCGTGATGGAAACAAGATTAGCGGGAAGGTGGTTTCAGTCACGTGAGGTGTTCGGTATGAAAGAGTGTAGAAATGTTTTTGTGCGAAAGGATATACACCCAACTTTACTAATGTGATCAACGCGCGATGAAAGTTACGTAGGTGCAGGGATGAGCTCAGCATGTAGATGGTGATGATGGTAAACTTTGTGAAATAAACATAAGCGAAAAACCTTGTCCGGATAGTGATAAGTGAGACAATGATAAACTGGCTTTCAGTGCTGTTGCGCTGGACGTACGAAACTAATTGGCTAGTATCAAACGAGTGCCATTGCTCTGAAACAGCTCAGTGGCGTTATTATGGTTATCGCGGTAAGGATCCCAAGCAGCCGCGATATATTCTAATTTGGAGCGCGCCAGGGTTCTTTAAAGAAGCAATTTTAATTTTATTGGATATTTACTGAAATTTCGACGTAAATATCCTACAATTCGATTTGCGTTAATAATTAACGTGAGTTTTCTGTTAGATCGGACGTTACATTGATTCCGAGGTATCGATAGCACGAAACTTGTTCAAGCGTAGTATTTTTAACTTTATCAACTGGGCGGTGTTCGTTTGTGTGAGAAACGCGCATTAATTTGCATTTATTAAAGTTTAATTCCATAAGCCACTTGTCGCATCAAACCATTAAATAATCCAAGTATGATTGTACTAATATATGTTCATCGTGCTCACTGCAAATTTCTCGATATACAACACAGTCATCGGCGTAAAGATGAATATTATGAGAAACAGAACTTGGTAGATCATTAACGTAGATTAAACAAACCAATCGGCCAAAAAGTGAGCCCTGTGGTACGCCAGATGAAAAATATGTTAGTGAAAAATCGCGATGGTTAACCGAGACATACTGAAGTCGATTGATAAGAAAATATTCTAGCCATGCCAGTAGTTTATTATCTAGCTTCAATGCTGAAAGTTTGATCATAAGAAGTGCGTGCCATACCTTGTCAAATACTTCGGTGAAGTCTAAATATATACAGTCAGCTTTCGAACTTCTGTCCAGTACGGCGTGCAAGTGATGTGTGAAAGGGAGTAGTGTGTTACATAAGTAGGATAGATGGAAACCGTGTTGAGCACCCGTGAACAAGTTGTTTGAGCCTAAGAAGTTGACGATTTTAGAGTACAGCATATGCTCCATAATTTTACAAGGCCTTAATGAAATTGGGCGGTAGTTAAGAGGACAGTGCGAGTTACCAGATTTTTGCATCAGAACCACCTTCCCAACATTCCGGTCTGACGGTAAGGAACCATGATCGAGTGATTGTGGTGGCTCAGTCTCCAATAATTTGTGCCCGCTTTCCAGTAAAGCGGAAAGCACTGGACCCATTTCGTGGTCGCATGGAATGTCCTTCATTAGTGAAAACACCGTAGCCTGCAAATCTTTTTGTGTCCTGAGAAAGAGTAAGGTGTACGGACAGCTGAACCGCATTGATGAGTAGACTACCATGTTTTAGTAGCTGCTCTTTTTTCCATTTTACTGCTTTACCTGGCTAAGCACCTTGTGGTTAAAACCAAATGCATAAACCTGTGTCGCTTCAATGTGGAAGTGCTTGGTAAAGAAATGACTTTGCTTTCGAAGGGAGCTGATTCCCACGCGAACGGTGTATCTCACGTGAACGCAATCTGCTAGACAACTCGGAACATGCAACCTTCTCTCTGCACTACCTCCGAGTAACCACCACCACAGCTCCTGCTACTTCGAAACGCGCAAGCTTTGTTGCGTCAAGTGCTCAGCATGTACCACCAGCAGTGTTCACACGCAGCAGTGTTCACACGCGGCCCGGGCCTGGCCCGGGCCCGTTTTCACATTGGGCGGCCCGCCCGAGCCCGATCAAAACGTTTATGGCGAGACCCGGGCCGGGCCCGGGTCCGGAAATAATCTACGTTACCCGCCCGGCCCGGCCCGCCACCCCTTTACCTTAAGCCCGAGCCCGGCCCGAGCCCGACTCGAAACCGGCCCGAACCCGGCCCGAGACCGAAAACTAACATGTTTTTCAGAGTTGAGAAGCCCGAGAATAACTCGCAGAAAGCCCGAGCCCGGCCCGGGCCCGCGTCAAAAAACCCGAGCACGGCCCGGGCCCGGGTCAAAAAGCACACTCCGTGCCCGAGCCCGTGAAAAAACAACTCTACCCGGCCCGGCCGGGCCCGGGCTTTCGGGTAAGCCCGAGCCCGTGCAGTGCTCTAATGCAGGCATCATCCGCACGTAAGCTGTGAGCCCACGCGAGCTATGAGGGAGGCCACTGAACCACTTGCCCATGAAACTAATCATTGTTTACCACACTGAAAATCTCTCATGCTTGAAGAGCCATATTTATTTACTCATGCTTCCTTGGGAATATCTTGTGCCGTCCAACTAATGGAACGCTTTTATATTTGTTAATTTATGTGACACTCTTTCTTTCGTTTTGCTTTATTTGTCGCTCATGCTTTCATGGAGGCAGGGTGAAATTTCTAACGTTGCACGAATGGACGGTGGCTGAATGCAAGGAATAATAAAGGTTTTGCTCGGGTGACCATGTTTTTCAACCTACGCAACCGCCTTCTCGCGTCACGTATATTTAGTGTCGTGTGTCTGCTTGGACATTTATAGATTCTCGTGTTCGGAAACAACATGATTATCAATATACTTATGCATTAGTCATTTCGGTTTCGCGATGTATTTGCTAACGTGTTATAAAGAAGCTTTCGTCGCATTCCCAAGAGCTTCCTTGCCACCTAGGATCTGGGTGCTTGAAAAATTCAGTTGATATTTTAGGCACAGGCTCAGGAACCCATGACTACACTGCCAGCTAAAGCGTCGAAGTGGTTGCTCGTGATAACAACTTGACAGAGACAAACTAATCACTAGAGGATTGTTTCCTATTATTCTGGAGGTGGCCGCGTTGTGTTGAAACCAAGCGCTATCATATGCGCGCCGAGCATGTTACCGCACTCTTCACAGTAAAATCTTTCTCGTTAATATTCGAGAGTTATAGCTCAGCGGGTTTACTGGCCAACGGAACGAGCGGGCGAGCGGAGAGGGCAGCGAAGCGCCGCACGAAAGGAAGAGTTTTAGCTCAGCGACCCCTCGCTGGGTTGAACTGAGTAAGTCAGAACTGAGCGCTTTGCTGAGCCACCTGTCGAACAAGGTTGGAGTTAGTGTCAGCTCGCGGCTAAGCGCTCGCTTCGGGTTCCCGATCGCGTTCATCCACGTCAAATCGTCGCCAAATGGCCTCGTTGCTGAAACCTCTGCCAGTATACGGAGGTCCTCTTCAGTGGTGAAACACATCCGAGGCTTTTTCGCCTGCCCGCGAGCGAGCGCCGCGTTTGAATAGAACGCGGACGACATGGGGCTGTTCGCTGCGGGTGGTCGCCATGTATGTTTCGCAAAAACGCTGGTCCGCTGCGCGCGCTCCGCTGGGGAGAGGAAACCAGCGTAACGAAGGGCCCGCTCCGTAAGTAGGCTGGCCGCACCAGCGTACCGCACTGCGCAGTGGCGTCTCCGCTCGCCCGCTGGGCCCGCTGGCCCGGAAACCTGCTGAGCTATAACTCTCTATTGTCTCGCAGCAAAATTCCCCGCTGGGCTACCTTACGCAACTCGCACCTTCTGCGAAATTGGCCGCAGGCATTTAAGATGCTGAGAAGCGGGATCTCTACAGGAGCGTCATGGTTCGTGGCTTTTCTGGCTGTTTCAAGCATTTGCAATGGAGCGTTTTCCAAAGAGGATATCAGGAAATCATGCCACGACCGAGAAGTTCTTTCCAGGTAATGCATAATGACTCTCTCTGAACGAATAAATTTATGAAAATGTTTAAGTGGGATCAAATGCAGTGTGTGGGACTGCATAGTCAAATATCAGGCATTCACTTCTCGTGCTATAGCAGTAAACCGATGAAGATATTTGCACATGGCCTTCCTATCAACGTGTCAACCTGAAAATACCAGAACTGAATAATAATTATGAATGTTGAAAATTTATTGATAATGATCCCAGATATAATAGATGCGCTCGCGCCCCGGCCCTAAATAGTTAGTTAGTGGGGTTTAGCGGCGCAAAATCGACTCAGGCTATGCTGCGGCCTTAAGCAAGTCCACCGTGCATTCCTTAGATGGAATTGTATAAATGCAGGGAAGTTTACTTAGAATTAGCACTTGTTATTCATTACGGTTCTAGATACACTAAGCTAGGACGCATTCGTCGTCTTCTGGACTTTCATGAGTGGACATTATTGCGCAATTCAGTAAGTGATAACCTCGATTTTACTTGTCTTTCAGACTTACCAGGTATTGTGCAAAGTAGAAAATAGTTTAAATATTAATGGCAAATATAACCATGTGACCAATGTAGGCTCAGCGAATTTAATACCCTAATAAAATTCGTAGAATAACTTCATATCCATTGTTGCTTCGGTTGCGTCCATACCAGTCCAATAATACCTTAATTCTCATTACTGTTCCCGCCGCCTCCCGAGCAGGAACATTGCGGATGAGGTTCGAGGATACGCCCCGGTCATTAATTCCATCATCAATGAGGTTGTTCACGGTTCTGAGCGGAACAAGACCTACGAAGAGCTGGCGTTCTTCGTCGACACCTTTGGTACAAGATTCACTGGTACACGTGCATTAGAGAGAAGCATAAACTACATGGTGAAGTTGCTGAAGCGTCGTCGCCTTGATAATGTGCACACGGAGCCAGTGAAAGTGCCGCGTTGGGTTCGAGGAACTGAAGAGGCTTGGATGATGACACCGCGACTGAAGAAGCTGCCCATTTTAGGACTCGGATACAGCTCGGCCACGCCTCGTCGCGGTATTACTGCACCAATCTTAGTCGTCGACTCGTTCGAAGAACTACGGAAAAATCGCCAAAAGGTACGTTTTCCCTCAACTGGCGACCCAGCCAATTTCATTTTCGGAATATGCGTACGCAATTCTGAAAAGTATGGCGAGAGAAAAAGGCGGTCACTCTCGCTTTCTCTGTAGTGCACATCCGCGAGGCAGTTTCTGTGCTCGCACTGCATGGAATAGTCCAAGCTAGGTCTGGCGGTTGTGTAGTGAAGAAAGTTTTATTGAGTTTCATAGCGCAAGTGCACCGTGCATTGCCGGGAAATGATTGAAGCGCGCAGGACCTGTGGGTAAATCGAACGATCTGTTTTTGTAGGTATTCACCGCGAAGGCTGCCAACCTCTTTACTAAAGGTAAACGCGTGAATGAGCAACTTTAACTGAACAAATATTACGATGTGTACTTTTGGTAATCATAATTTGTTAACTGTAAAACAAACATCACAGTTTGTCTTTAAAAATATTTCATTTTGAACGCGGCCGTGACAACATTGAAGCAAAAACGTTCACATTTCTGGGTTGCTTGCATCAATGTACCAGTCCTTTCTGACTGCGCAATATTTAGCAATGTCGTCTTCAACTCAATCTTGACGAACAGTAGTGCGGTATGGAACATGCCGCATAATACACTGCTAGGATTTTTTATATGTTTTATAGAAATATCCTGGCAAACCAAATCTGGAACTGTGTATATATGCAAGGAACCAACCATTGTGTTAGTAGAAAGAATTGCTTTCCTCGTGGGCTTTAACATCGCAAAGGTACACAATGCTTACAACATATACATAGAAATTTGAATTGTCGCACAAACCCCTTACAGAGCAGCCCAGAATACTCTGAATTATACAGTACATAACTCAGCTTGGCAGCGTTTCCTAGGCTTGCAGAGCAGACGCAATGATATTACCAAAAATACAAGAGACTCGTGCAACATTGCATAATCATAGCCCAATTTTTAGCGACGCTGTTCTTTCGATAGTTGCATCGTAGGTTTCAGTTACTACCCGCAAGTTTATTTATTTTACGGATGTATTAGTCACGGATGTAAATGAGCCTGCGAGTTGGCGGCACTATTCGGCACATTCAGCGAGTTCTGAGGCTGGGCAGTATTCGGATGCATCCGGGCGGTATGGAAGTATAGCATGCAGTATCGAAGATGGCTCACGTCCGTATAGTAGAAAGAAAGGGGAAAATCCAGTGGTGGCTTGGGTGGCTGTGTTGTATGCATATGTCACGAAAGAAAGCACCAAGTCCTAATTAGAATGGTCGGAAGCTATGTACATGGAGCGCTTATCACCGAGTGTTCGGTTAAAGCGCTCTGTTAATCCGTTAGTCTGCTGATGATAGCTTGTAGTGGTGCGGTGAATAGTACTGTACTCACTGAGAAGCTCTTGTACGACTTGCGAAAGAAACACACGCCCTCGGTCGCTAAGCAGTTCGCGTGGCGCGCCGTGGCGAAGAAGCTGCACAAGATGAACAAGGCAACATCACGAGCTGAAGCTGTTGGAAGAGCGGCGGTTTCGGCATATCAATTGAGATGGTCGACGGCCACAATAATCCATCGATTGCCCGCAGGAATGGAAGGAAGGGTCCCGTACAGGCCTATGTCGATTCTATCAAACAGGCGAGCCGGACACGGCAAAGCTTTTAATGGGCCAGGCGTGTGACTAGTTTTGCGGCGTCGACACACAATGCAGGAACAAATGTACTTGCGGACGTATGTGTACATTCCACGCCAGTAGAAACGCTGGCGAAGTCTATCATACGTTTTCAAAACGTCAGCGTGCGTGTTTTGTGGGCTTGCGTGGAGCGCAAATGGCGAGGTATAACAAGAAGCCATTTTCGACCATCGGGCTCATAGTTGCCGCGGTACAGCATGGCATCCCGGAGCGCATATGAGGTACTTGGCATTGAATGGCGCGAGAGAGCTGTGGGGCTGGTGTCGCCGAAGGCATAGAGAGAACGTCGAGCAGCGAGGCTATCCTTGAATCCTTGCGCTGTTCTGAAGGCATGTTCAGTGATATTGATGCTAGCGAAGGAAGTTGCGGAAAGGGAAACCGGCGCGACGTCAGTGGGCACGGGCGAGCGGGAAAGTGCGTCGGCGGCGGTGTGCTCGCATCGTGAGCGGTAAATGACGCGAATATCAAATTCTTGTAAACGTAGCGTACAGCGTCCAAGTCGACCCGACGGATCCTTCAATGAAGCCAGCCAACAGAGCGGATGGTGATCGGTGACGACATCAAAGGAATGGCCGTACAAGTAAGGGTGAAATTTATGTAACGCCCTAACAATTGCCAAACATTCCTTCTCGGTAACCGAGTACTTGTACTCTCCCTCGGTGAAGGCACGAATCGTATAGGCAACTGCGTACTCAGAGAAGCCTGGCTTGCGTTGGGCAAGGACAGTGCCAAGGGCGATCCCACTAGCATCCGTGTATACCTCGGTCAGAGTGGTAGGGCCGAAGTGATGTTGAGTGGGCGGTGAAGTCAAGATACGACTTAATGTTGCGAAAGCCTTATCACACGCCAGCGACCAACCAGACAGATAGCTATCGCCGGTGAGCAGCTTCGTCAGTGATGCTATTATTATAGAAGCGAAGTTATTCACAAAGCGGCAAAAGTATAAGCACAGACCAAGGAAGCTGCGAAGCATTTATCGGTGGTAGGTTTCGGGAATTCAGCAACAGCACAAAGTTTCTGCGGAGCGAGAAGGTCGCCGTCCTGCGAAACTACGTGACCCAGTACGATGCGCTTGCGAGCTCTGAAGCGGCACTTCTTGATGTTATACTGAAGGCCTGCGCGCGTCAGACAGCTCAATACCTCGTTAAAATGACGGAGGTGACTGTCGAAATCAGGGGAGAAAACGACGACGTCATCCAGATAGCACAGGCAGGTCTTTGATTTCAACCCATGCAAGACAATGTCCATCATCCTTTCGAATGTCGCTGGGGCACTACATAGGCCGAAGGGCACAACATTGAATTCGTACAGTCCATCGGGAGTCACGAAGGCAGTTTTCCGGCGAGCAGATGGTGTCATAGGGACCTGCTTGTGACCGGACCTTAAGACTAGTGATGAAAAGAATTTGGATATTTGCAAGCAGCCCAGGGCATCATCGATGCATGGCAGGGGATACACATCTTTCGCGTCGCTTTGTTCAATCGGCAGTAATTGACGCTGAAGCGGATTGAGCCGTCTATTTTCTTGACAAGAACAGGCGACGACCAGGGACTGCAGGATGGCTGAATAATGCCACGCTGAAGCATTTCAGCGACTTGTTCGGCGATCACACTACGCTCAGCAGGGGATACGCGGTAAGCGCGCTGTCTTAGAGGCGCTTGTGAGCCGGTGTCAATCGGATGGAGAACAGTATGCGTGCGGCCTGATGACGTCTTTTGGCAATCAAACGAGCCACGAAACTGGTGTAGAAGTGCAAGAAGTTTCTCGCGGTGCGCCTCTTTATGGTCGTCGTCGATGATGGAGACGAACATACCTTAAGGTGGGCAACAAGGCGTACCAGCAAGAGGTGTCGGGGCACTAAGTTGCAACTTGTCCGCGTTGTGAAGGCAGAAGATGGAGGATACGACGAATGCTTGAATTGTGCCTATACATTCTCCACGGAGTAAGGTTGAGGGAACTGGCAACGGCAACAAACAGGGATGTAGCGCCGTTGGGAATGCCAAGAACGGCAAAGGGCAACGTGAGATTCCTGCGGCGTTGAACGGTCTCGGAGGGGGTAAATAGAACTGTGTACTCACCAACAGCACCACAGGACACGGGGATAAGGGCTGTACTACTGGGTGGTATGCTCGTATCGTCGCCGACAAACAACTTTTCTATCGTAGGCGCAGACGACGCGGAACACAACGCAGGGAACGCCACCTCGGCACGAGCACAGTCAATAACAGCATGACGGTGCGAGAGAAAATCCAAACTGAGAATGACATCATGCGAACAGGCCGGTAGCACAAGAAACTCAACGGGATAAACAACATCTTGAATTACAACGCGGGCTGTGTAGGCGGCTGACGGCTAAATATAATGTACGCTGGCGGTATAGGCAGGGACAATCCCTTTGAAGTCGTGGTAACCTTCCGAAGCAAGCGGCGAAGTCTCATATCTATCACTGAAACGGCAGCACCAGTGTACACAAGCGCAAGGGTACCAAAGCCATCCACAATACGGTCGATGAGGTTTGCTGGAGAAATTTGAGGAATTGAAGTTTTTCAACGACGGCGCAGTTTGTGCCTCGGGAGCTGCAACATTTAGTCTTCCGCGTCAGAAGGGCAGGGTCGACGGCGCATAGGTGACACAGAGCGACGTGGAGGGGATGGAGATGGGCGGGTAGCGGAAGGCATGCGCTCGGGCGAAGAGAATCGTTGTAGCCGCGCTGTGTCGTCAAAGCGTCCGGGATCGTACGCCAACGGTCGCATGACATTTATTTGAACAGGAGCGCGACGGTGACAGAAGCGTGCAACATGTCCTGCATAACCACAAGAATAACATATAGGGCGACTGTCCGCAGTGCGCCATGGATTCGTTGGGACTGGTCGGCTGAGCGGAACTGGTGGGAGCCGAACGGGTGCCGACGCGGAATAGTAGGTCGGTTGACGAGGCGACCCAGCAGCGACGACTTGCGCGTACGACAAGGATGCAGGCTCCGGAGGTGGCGGACGAGCGAAAGGCAAAGCGTCAATAATCTCAAGCAGCTCGTAGGTCAGTGACCTCATGAGGGACATGAACCAGTTCGTAGGTACAAACTGCTTGATCTGAATGAACAGTGCATTCTGGTCGCCTAGAGTCAAGGTCGCGATCGAGTCGCTTCGTTCCAGAGGGCGTCGAGTTTGGGCGCGTTGCTTGCGCAATTCATCGCAACTATCACAAGCTGACAACATCGGCCACGGTTTGTGGGTCTTTCGCCAATAACAGTTGAAATGCGTCGTCGGCTATTCCTTGGGGATTTGTTTGATCTTATCCGACTCGTGCATCGACGGGTTTATACCCTTACACAAGTCGACGACGTCTTCAATATAACTGGTGAAGTTCTCACCGGGTTGTTGAGCGCGTTCACGGGGTCGCTGTTCTGCGCCGAGTTTGTGTACCGTAGGGCGCCGAAGATTTCCGAAAACGTTGTCTTGAACGACGCCCAGTTATTAATCTCCGCTTCGTGATTCCTGAACCAGAGACTGACGACGTCGGTCAACTAAAAGATTACATTGGTCAGCCTAGTCGCATTGTCCCATTTGTTGACTGCGCTCACCCTCAGGTAAGTTGCCAACCAGTCCTCGATGTCTTGGTCGTCAGTCCCGCTGAATATTGGTGGGTGACGCTGAGGCAGCACGCCGGGACAGACGGTGGCTTGAGTCTGGAAGGGGCATTGCGTGATAGTTTCTTCCGGCATCACTAACGCTGGAGGTAAGGCACGGCTTCGTAGTTCAAGGTTTGGAGACTCGGAGAATACCCAGCACCTTTCCACCAAACTATAACGGGTTTATTTACTAACAGCTAGGGCTACGCAACAGCCTTGGCCCAAGAGCGTCGGTCGCCGTCTCGCGTTGTTCGGGCTGCCGGACTTCGTCCTCTCTGAATGGATTCGGACTCTCTTCCCCACTACAATTTGTTTATTTATTACCTACCTATCACCCAGTGGCCATTACCGTAAAGGGGGGGGGGGGTGAATACATATCGAAGAACAGCGTTCATTTGGTAGGTATTAGCGGAATTGTTTCAATCTTGAAAAGGTGGAGCAGCAGGCTGTCGTGCATGGCGGTCCCTCTTGGAAAGATCAAGCCGGTCACTGAATCACTGGGTATATGCCACCGGGTATGTACCACTGGAGGTGCGCCGCTCCTAATAACAGTCAAAACATATCATATCATCACCAGTTACACACACATGGTAGGAGATATTGCTAATCAATTTAGCGTCGTCAATCATCTAGAATGGATGCTCCGCCAACATTTTCAAAGCCACCTAAGTAACATACAAACTTTAAAATTTTGTTATACATCGCCCATAACCTGTACCACATTCTCTTCAAATGTAGCTGCCGCCGCTTTCGGTTCTCTGAAGGCTGCGGTGAAGCTTCGCAAGTGCTTCATGTGACATGTCTGAAGAGGCAGTAAACGAACGCTTAGCCATTTTCGATGAGCCCCCAATGCTGACGTGATATGACCCCCAACATGCTGCCCCTTTCTTCTAAATATAAGCTTGGTACATCAGCTTCTTTCAACACACCGTCATCAAGCGTTTTCGAGCGGTTCTAGTCTTACTAACAGCTTCGCAGTAAAAAGTGAGAACGTACACTGGAAAAAAATGACAGCAGATCCACGAGGTAAATGATCATGAGTGGGCGAAGCTCCGGAGGGAATCATCGGATCTCCCGCTTAAGGGGACGCTAGCACAAACGCGTTAGAAACGTGCAGTACTCTCTAGTAAGGGGGAGCGGCCACAGCGTCTTACGCAGCCATTTACACATGCCGGAACGTGCACCGCGTTTGCCGACGCCATCACATGACTGCTGAGAGAGTATACCCCCCGTATTCATAAACGCTCCTCGACTTGAACTTGACTTGCCACCGCTTTGGGCAGCGCGTTCGAAACGCGTTGAAAGTAAGGTGGAGAGGCCACAGCGTCTTACACCAGCTTCTTACACGGGCCGTAACGCGCTAGCACAAACGCGTTAGAAACGCGCTAGAAATGCGGCCTTTCGTTAATGTTGGGTATTTATAGCCATCGTGGTGCGCTTGTCCATGTCCGCTTCGTGGCGTAGTGGGCTAACGCCGCGCGCTCGGAAGCGAGGGGTCCCTGGTTCGATTCCGCGCTACGGACACAACTTCGGAATTTTTTTCTCATTTTTCTCAGACTGGTTACACACTACTACTACTACTACGACGGGGACGGAACGGGTGCCGCTATAAGGAGCTCCGCCCCTAAAATGCTGGAAAGCCTGTGCTAGCGCAAGAATAGACGGATTCGGATGCGGTACTGTCGCAGTATATTAGAGATATTATTAAACGCATTGTGTATTTATGAACATGTATATCAATTTAATAAGTGTAGATATAAAACGTCATCTGCGCTTCGATAACATATGAGGCTGCTGACATGCTTTTTCTTCAAGTTTATCAAAGATTGAAGTGTCGTTATAACTTGCGTGCTATGAAAGGAATACTACGCGATTCTGAAGGAGAGATAGCTTTTGGGAAGAGGAAAATAAAAGTTCGCTAGTAAACGTTGACTACCCCTAGTATCTCGCAAGCCTCTATCTAAATATTGCGCCTGTGTTTTCTCATGAAAAATGTCAATATCCTTCGATACACGGAGCAATCAATACCGTGCATTAAGTGCAGTCAAACGTTGACTCGCCATCATATATTCATAGCGTACGCATAGACATGTATCTCTCATAGGGAATCTTATAATCCATATCCGAACGTGCCCATAGCATATGGATAGGCTATGGGCTTACGACTAGCGCATTCTTTCACTTTACAGGCAGTTGGCAAGATTGTTGTCTTCAACCAGAAGTTCGTTTCCTACAGTGCGTCGGTGAAGTACAGAAAGCAAGGTCCAGCCGCGGCAGCGAAAGCTGGTGCAGTCGCCGTCCTCGTACGCTCGGTGACGCCATTTTCTATAGCGTCTCCGCACACCGGGACCACGTTGTTCACCAAGAAAGGAAATCGCGTACCAGCGGCATGCATTACTGTGGAAGACGCCGAGATGTTGAAGCGGCTGCAGAACCGAGGTAAGGCAATGGGCACTGCTGTGCTGTTTTCCGATCCCATTGGCTTTCCTTGTTAACAATGCTTACGCGGAAAAGAAATCTATTATTGTGAGGACAGCACATTTTCTCGTCAGATTTATTGCTCATTTTAAATTTCTGGCAACCTGGCTCCCTTTTCCCTCTTTTGAGGGAACGCGAAGCAGAATACAATTTATAAAACGAAACTGTGAGAAAAGCACTTTCCTAAAGCACAAAGCATGGAAGATATTGTTACTAAGAAACCTATTTTGATGCAATTTACCGAACTCACAAGCCAGTGAGCAATCACAGGCGATTCCACCAAACACCGCTCTCGTCGCGCGGACAGCGACAGACCAGAAGCACATCGTGTTCCTGACAATACTAATAATACTGGGCGACTAATCGACCCATTCTCTTATCTGTTGTATGAAAAAAATGTGGTTGATCCCTCTTATATAGGAATCGGTATAGAACACGAGAGTGAAACGTGTCTTCACAGAAGTAGTGTAATGTTTATTGCACATTGATATATAATGTCTATTGGTGTTTTGTTGCTAAAGCGCCCTTAGGCGTTGATGCACCCACGCTGACGCCTGGTGGCACGTCTCCTCCATCACGACTACCAACGTCGATGACCATGAGCAACCGTCGTGCATATGGAAGCTGCACTACGCTACACACGCTAGCACAACGCGAAAGACGAAGCACGTAACTGACACACTAATACAACGCGCAAGACAAAGCACGTAACTGAATCGTCACCGAGTCAAATCAGCGCGTACAGCGCGTCGTAATTGCAGCCTCCGCGATCAACTTCAGAAACATTTTCAGAGCTAATTGCAGAGGCCACGCTCCGCTGTGCTGAGTACGGTGAACGCCACCTAGGTGGCGTTGGTAGTGCTTCTTGATGCCAGCGTCCCTTCGAATGCTGGCATCGAGGCGTCGTAGTGCTGAGACCGCCGAAGCGTTCACTGTCGGTGCGCGTTAGTGTCATAATGCAGTACTTCTCTTTTCTGCTCGTAGGCGGCGGCACCGCCCCGAGAAAGAGCGCGGGTACACGGAGGAGTGTTAGATATATAAGGCGCATTTGTGTAGCTCTCTGCAAATGCGTTTGTGGCGCAATGGGTTAAACGCTCGGCGATCTATCGTCGCGGACCGAGAGGTCGTGGGTTCGAATTCCAAATTTTGCATGTTTGTGGAACTTTTTCTTCTGGTTTCTTTCTTTGTATTATGTTCTATGACGTATTTCCGTGACGGAAATACGTCATAGAGCGCGCCTTCTTCCGACGCGCGAGAGGCCGTGGGGGAGGGGGAGGGAAGGGAGGCCATAGAGAAAGAAAAAAAAGTTGTCGCAGTTTCACCTGAAAGGTGAAGCATCAATTACGATAGCAAATTTGTAGAGAGCTATACAGAGTAATGATGTTAGCTTTATCAGCTGTATAAACTTGGACATGCAGCAGCACCGGCAACGCGCAGAACTGTTGTCGACGCCGTCGGCGTTTTGCCCGCGTTCGCTCAAAATGCGTGCGGCGTTGGTGACTGTTGCCGGAGCCTCTGATATAAATAGGCACTTGGTGCCGCAGCTAAACGTCGCCTCCCTTCCCTCCCCCTTCCCCCCCTCCCCCACGGCCTCTCGCGCATCGGAAGAAGGCGCGTTTGCTCTACATATATGGTGATTGTAAAGGAGGAAAGAGATGCCTACTTTTGCAGCCCTTAAGGAAGCACGGCGCAGAACGCGCGTTTGTTCTCCGCCGTGCGTTCACACCCCGTGAAAGAGCGCGTCCCTCGCTCCCTTTCACTCGCACATACAGCGTTCAGCGGCGCGCGGTCACGATTTCATCTCCATTGACGTCATACGGAACCTCACGGCGACGGCGACGGCGACGCCGACGGCAGAAATCTGCTTTTGAGTGTCCATATAATTGCTATCGCAATAAAAAGTTAAAGAGTGGACACTCCCATAGACCCCGGCGGCCCAATCGACTCTAGCGCACCTGGTGGTTGGTGAGAGCAACTGGCCTGCGCTTCCCGTTTCGGTTTCACTGGCGCGAATTTTGGATTACTGTGCGCAACCGACGTTTGGCTATGGCGAAAGTTAATGATTTCAGACCACTTTTCTCCGCCCAAATAGCAATGCTATTGTTTGTCGTTTTGATTTAGCGATTCCCTATTTGTTTTAGCTCAAAACTGTGCGTGCGAATTGAGGTCATGACGTAATCTTTATTTCGACTAAGTTATAATAGAAAGATATGCAGGTAATCATAATTCACTACGGCTTTATTCATCGCGCTTTTCTTTTGGAACAAGCGGTCAATCTACATATCAATCAAAGAGACAGAGTACCCGCAATGTTTTTATTCCAAGGCAAGGTAGAGGCTGAGCATATAAAAAGCACAAAATGAGAAGAACATCGCACAGAAATGCAAAGTAGACAACAAATGCATCTAGACTTACAAATAAATTCTAACAAATAGAGTGAGAACACAGACAACGCACACATCGCTAGAGTTGGCAGTAGCCGACAAGCTGATGAAGAATGACGCACTGGGCAAGTGGGTAAGGATCTATATGGATCTATGGCAAAAACTCAGCGCACAAAGTTGATAAAGAAGGAAGAAGTGACGTATACACAGCAATAAAGTCCCGAGTCACGACTCGGGTTAACAGAAGTAATGCACAGAAAAGAAAAAGCGTACAGAAACCACACGACACAATATATCAGAAAAGCAAAAATACAGTGTGTTGGCTGTTCTTAAGAGCAACTTGCCCAAAATGAGAAAAAAAAGCGAACTTGATGCTTCAACGTTGCCTGTTCGTCCTCGGAAAGGTAGGGCAGCTTGCCCACAATGTGAAAGACAGACTTTATGCTACAACACTTGCAGACCTGTTGCCTCTTCTTATGTGTCGCTCTCATCAAAAACTTAGAGCACAAGTTACTTGCGTCTGGGCGTTGCTGTGACGCTTCCAAGTTGAAATAGATGGTAGTCATCACTTATCCAAAATTGTGGACCTTAATTGGTGCTACAAAGCGGTATGAGAGGGCTAACAGCCGAAGAAAACCACTTTCGCTCATTATTTTTCAAAAAGGCTGCACACAGTGCATTATCACTGTCATTGTTTTTCACAAAGGCTGTACACAGTGCGTTATCACTGTGATCATTTTTTACAAAGGCTGTACATATTGCGTTATCACTCTCATTGTTTTTCACAAAGGCTGTACATAGTGCATTATCACTGTCATTGTTTTTCACAAAGGCTGTACACAGTGCGTTATCACTCATTTTTTTACAAAGGCTGTACATAGTGCCTTATCACTGTCATTGTTTTTCACAAAGGCTGTACATAGTGCATTATCACGGTCATTGTTTTTCACAAAGGCTGTACAGTGCATTGTCACTGTCATCATTTTTTTACAAAGGCTGTACATAGTGCCTTATCACTGTCATTATTTTTCACAAAGGCTGTACACAGTGCGTTAACACTGTCATTATTTTTCACAAAGGCTGTACACAGTGCGCGATGACTCACAAGCTATGATAATAAAGGGGCAGCGTCCGCAACCCCATCAACAGCTGCAGTTTTGGACAATCTTATGAAAAGTGTTGATTGGCGTGGTGAGGAGGTTGACGAGAAGCTAATATACTAAAGGCATGAAAATGTGAACCATGCCCACTTCATACTGTGTTCCTTACCCGCTTGAATATATTTCAACACGCGCTTTTGCTATCGTTATATTACTTGAGCTGGAGAGATAAAGTGCACATAGTGACCGACGACCCACACTAACGTGCAGAGTTCGCCCGCATATGCTACAAAAATACAGAGAGGCTACCAAGCATAATTTCGTTTTAAGGTCATACTCTTCATAGTGGGTAAACAAAAGAATGGACATAACGAAGGAGTGGTTAGTCCCGTTGAACTTGATAGAGGGCCATAATGAAGTCTGATGTAACGAAGTAATGACTATAACAAAGCTATTGCAGGATTCGGTTCAACTTGAATGCTTTTGTGTAAAGCAGCCGCTAATTGCTAAGCTTTGAACTTGTCAAGCTGTATACCTGAAATTGAAGACTGGAACCTAACCCTATCTAAGTTTAGGTTCACAAAACGCACATGCCAACATAAACGAACCCGGCAAAACATTTTCAGAAACTTCTCGCGACACCCAGCAGAGCAGAAATGAAAATCGCCAACACTTGAGAGATGGTGATACAAAACATCAGACACTTTCAGGTGATGTGCAGTGGCCTCAATAATGGCAAGAAAGTGACATTCAAGTTGTTGTACGTATTCAAAAGCTGCTTCCGATGGCACAGTTAGATTTACGAAAAGTTTGCTGGGGACGTGGTATGCTTTGAGCATTGTGAAATATTGATGGGTCCCCTTTAGTGTCTCGCTGTCGTCTATCAATATCTGTGGGCAACTGCAAGTATCACGTGCATTCCGAAGAAAGTATTTGTTGAGAAAACCAGCTACATAATATGTAGCGGAGTCATCAATAATATGGGAGTGAATGTTGGTCGCAAGTTCACAGAGATCGTCTAGAGCGGGAAAGTCGTCAGGCTGTGGCTGTGCACACTCCTCATTATCCACAAGAGACGCACTAGCGAGGGAAAATGGCGAGAGCTCCTGAAGGAGGTCACATTCATCATCCTCGACATTTCCGTATTCTGACAGTTTGAAGAGTTTTCTTATGCAGATGTGCTTCAGGTCACAAATAAATTGTGCTACATTGGGGTTGGTGTTGCAACCTTGCTTTTGCCTTATGTGGCCAAATATGTTCTCAAGAGGATCCTGTTGAAGTCTGCGTGTTAGCAGGTATTCAAAATTGTAATTTTTGGAGAGGTCGTCCCACAGTTGACAAATAGCCTGAATTGTGATTTGCCAACCAACGACGGTTTGTGGTTGACGTCTGCCATCAAACGTCCATGATGCAATCCAGGGAGGCTGGCCTCGAAGGAAGTCAATCAGCTCTGAATCATCTTTCACGATTGCATGCCGGAGCTTTTGCGAAGTTTTCTTTTTACTCGAGCTGTTCAAGGCATCGAAAATCCTGTCCATGCGATCACAAAATTGTGCTGTAGTGATGGCCGAGGCAGGCAGCACTTTCGCATACACCAATGCCATGATAGCAATCGAAACTGATGCACTGAGGACCTGCGTTGCTCTGCTGACCTTCATATTAGAAAAAGGTTTCTGATGAATGTGCCTTTCAGTCAACTTTGGAGCCAATCGCAACCGCAACTCATGTGAGGATTGGTAAAGGCTTACAATGTGGGACCAGTCAACGATGTCATCCCCAATATATAACTTGTGTGCTTGCACATTATTGCGCGTTGTTTTAATTAAATGTGGAACATCAAAGATGAAATATACCCGCTCACCATTAACTTCAAAAAAAGGCTTCGCTACAGTCACTCTTAGTTGGTTAGCGAGACTTACATTTGAACTGCCCTGGTCACAAATGACTGCTTTCACTGCAATGTTAATGCTCCTAAGCTCCACAATGAGTGACACCAGCAGGTTATGCATAACAGATGATGGTGTTGATGTGTGCCCTATAGTAAAAGCAACCGGTTGAACCCACTTTTTCGAAACACCAACAAGAAGAACTACCATTGCTCGATCAGCAATGGTTGAAGTGCGATCAGTGCCATCATCTGTAAAACCCTGGACAATGTCCCGTGCAGCCTCATAACACAAATTCTTTTTGAGTGCTATTTCATCGAAAATTAAAGCACACACTCGGTCCCGTTCATTCCAAGCTTGAGTATTTGTTGCAATGGAAGAAATGATTCCTGGAATTGTGCCTGGAGTCATCTTTACATTGGCTAGCCACCTCCTTAATGAACGCCGGGAGGGCAAAGAAAAATATGGAGCCAGAAATCGGTATGCTCGCGGACCACGGAAGTTTAAGTGAAGAGCAAATTTCTTGAACCACACGGGAAACCGCTTGCCCTTGCCTTTGGGCCTCAAGCGAACATGTGCAGAAAGAAGTTTAGAAACCTCCTCGGTGACGTGCGGTCGGATAATGCCAAGGGCCTTTGAAGTCGATGACGGTGCTCGGTGAGGCTGCCTCAGCAGTCTTTTGATAGTTTTCCGCTGTGCTGCTACTTTGGCTTGCAGACGTCGAATGGTTTGCTTGTATTTCTTTGATGGAGACCTTGCAGCTGGCACACAGGAAAGCACTGCAATAAACAAAAATTGATTTAAAAGCGAACAGCAACTAATCCCGTACGAGCGCTTTCTTCGCTTCTTTTTTACCCAAGGTGCCCAACTTTCTGTGGTGCAAAGTTTTCGATTCCACAAATTGAAAAAAAAAACATTAACAATGGCACCCTAATAATGAAAATCACTGAGAGCCCACCATGACATTTTATTGGTGCTAGTTTGCTCAGAATGTCCTAAACATAAAATTGCACATTGAAAACAGCTGCAATAACAGCATAATCACCATTTGCTGTAGGGCACTCAGGCGTGGAGCTGTTGGAGGACACATCTTCTGGAGAGTCTTGTGAAGCTTGTTCAGTACCTCGGACACTGCTGTCGGAACAATCTTGCGAGCAGCCTGCGGAAGTGTCTATATCAATAGTCTGTTGAAGTGAACATAAGTGTTGAAGCAAACAGTAAACTCACCAGTCACACATGTTCCCTTTGTGACAACTGAGCGACTGCCCAAGGTTTCCTCCAGCAAGACGCAGACAGCAGGAACTCCTTCACCAGCTACATGGGAGCTGCCACCTGTAGAGGTTTGGTCAACAGTCAACTCAGTTCGAAAAAAAAGACAAGTCGACACTGTACACACCCTGCTCCTCGGGGCACTTCAATGTGTGGGAGCCGCTTTTCGAAGCCTCTGCCGCAGACCCTAAAGAAATGAAACAACAACAATTTGTCAGTAAGAGGCTTAAAATAACAAAAACTGAAGCACATCCACACCTTGCAGTGCGGCTTCTGCAGTCATGTCCCAGTCACTACTTGAAGCGATGCTCAGACAACCTGCATGTATGTGTAGTTGGTACAAGGTTCAAAGCTTGTAGCACAGGGAAATTTAAACCGCCCTTTCAAACGCATGAATTGGTAGATGGAAGAAAAGAGAATGCATCAACAGAGAAACAAGCAATTTGTGGTTTGTGGAATTATCGACAGTGCCAGCTTTCTTTGATACGAGGTATATGTGTACATGTGCATGAAGGCTTCAAGTTAACGTTAAATAGCCCTTCAATGTATTTCAAAACAAGTTGCACAGGTCAATAGCATAAAAGAATGACAGGAATGTAAAGCTGTTAGGAAGGTAATAGCCCACAATTCACAAAATTTAAGACTTTCGAAGTGTTACTTCTACAGCGAGGTTTCTCCATCGGCTACAAATATCTTCCAGGTTAACTGTCACCACTGATTCAAAAGAAGTGGCTGCTATCGCAGATAATTGAGTTTCTGTCAATCACTTACATGGTGCAATTGGTTGCACACTGGGAACAGCCATTCTTGTAAGCCTTGTGTGCCCAGGGTCCATGAAACATTCAGCAGTAAAATGGTCGCTGCAAACCCTGTACGTTGCGTACAATAGGCTGGCCGGCTTACTCAGGAGATCATCTCGTCCGGCATACTGCATCCATGCTGTCATCCTGCATCGGCAATGAACTATCAGCTGAAGGCGAAGTGCTCGAACAGTGATTTTGTTATTGTTAGCCTCACTGAGCAAGCACGAAAAGTAACCTTGAAGACATGCAAACCATACAAAAGCTTTAGCGCACCTGCCGTCCCGTGGTATGCGGAAGAAACTCGTCCCTGGCTTCTTGTGGGTTCTGCCATTGTTCAAGCACCACGAAACACAGCAGTAGCTGCCGTAGCTTGGACCGCCGGACGGCATGGCATCAGCGCGGTCTGAAAATGTCAGTAAATGCACAGCAGGATTTATTCGTGGTCCGAGGCTTCGGGAAACGCGTCGTGAAGCATGCGAGGCCCAGCGACCGCTCCTCAACAGGGAGTTTTCGAGTTTTCGAATAGCGAAAGCAAAGCTTGCGGGCGTAGCGTTGCGGGCTTCACTTAAGGGGAGCCCGCGAGCGTACGACGCGTTCGCCGCTACGCCGCAAGCTTTTCGTACGCTATTGGAAAACTCCCTAATGTTTCGCACCGAGCTCAGCGTACAGCACGCGTCGCCTCGGCTTGACAGTTTGCTATACTAGGGCGAAATCTTGTACGCGTTCTTGTACGCGTTCCACGATGGGACGGAGGCGTTCCGTTCCATCGAGCCGAACGCGATTCTGCATACGTTGCACAATGTTCACGTCTTGCCGCCGCATACAGCCGCAAACTGTTTTTTTAGCAAACCTCGCCGTCCTCACAAGCTCCAGAAAAAGATTACAACTGCGCGAATAAGACACCACGTAAGAAACACAGAAACGCCCACCCACACGAAGCGCAACGCGTGTGGGCGTGTTTATGTTTCTTACATGGCGTCTTATCCGCGCAGTTGTAACCTTTTTCTGATTCAATGACCCAACTAGCCCAACAACATGTAATTCAACAAGCTTCGCTTGAAAACGTACCTCACCTGCTGTCTCACACACGAAAACACCGAAGCAGCCGACGTTGACGAAACCTTCCCGCTGTCATGCCTATGGTCATGCCTGGGCTTGTCGCATGCTGGTATGGCGAGTACTCTCGGCGCGAAATCGTAGATGCTGCTTATGGCAGTGCGGCTGAACAAAAATAACCACGTAAGGTGCGTTGAATAAATTGTTTTTATGTATAAATAACATGTCAAATATAGGCGCATAATTATTATTTTGTAAAAAACATTCTGTTTAATTGATGATAACTTTTTGTTTTTCGCACTTGCGTCCTCTGGCGTTTGGTGAGAGCACTAGTTTGTTACGTGGTCGTGACGTACTTCCTGAGGCGAGATTTCGCGGAGTGTCCTCTCTTAACTTTTTTTTCTCTAGCAATGATATGGCACTCAAAAGCCCGATTTCTCGTCGGCGCGCCGTCGCCGTCGCCGTGAGGTTCAGTATGACGTCAATGGAGATGAATAGTGGCCGCGCGCCGCCGACGCTGTATGTGCGAAGTGAAAGGGCGCGAGGGAAAGCCGCTATTTCACGGTTCTTTGAGTGAACGCACGGCGGAGAAACAAACGGCGTGCTGCGCCGTGCTTCCTTAAGGGCTGCAGGAAGTAGGCGTCTCTTTCTCCTTTACAATCACCTATATGTAGAGCAAAACGCGCCTTCTTTCAGACGTCGCGAGAGCCGTGGGGGCGGGGGAAAGGAAGGGGGACGCGACGTTTAGCTGCGGCACCAATGCCTATTTATATGAGAGGCTCCAGCAACAGTCACCAACGCCGCACGCATTTTGAGCTAACGCGGGCAAAACGCCGATGGCGTCGACCAACAGTTATGCTCGTGTGTGCTACAAAGCGCCTCTGACCTTACTTCGTATGACATTGCTGTGTTGCTATCGCATGTCATTGCTTCGCCCTTGGGCGAAAACTGTGACATTTTCTTTCG